>NC_056624.2:165273277-165574539 GCF_002870075.4 Lactuca sativa | reverse complement strand
GAATTCCCATCAAGACCCATCAATCTAAACTCGAATAAAAGTGTGGGTTAAACGATCATGAGAGAATGGTTTTTATGAGTGAATGAATGGTAAGATGGTGTAAGCCTTATTATTTCAGTTTGGAATAGTTATGGCGACGAAGTATGGCAACGGAGGCACAGGCAGGTGGATTCCAATCAAGAAGGCAATGAATTTTCTTAATAGGCATCCTTGTAAACTTACACATTAAAATACTCATCAATTAATCCAATGTATCATTTTCAATACAACATTAAATAATATACAACACCACACAACTAAATAGTAACCCCAAATTACAAACAAGCCTTAACTAACTATATACATAATTTAATTTACATATATATTATATATACATACATTCATCACATTGATGAGACCCTCTTGAAATATAGATTATTCCAAACAAATAAATTGCCTCAAGATGATCTTCAATTGCTGCTTGTCTCCACAAAGACAATCCTAAATCAAAATTGTCATAATAAAATCACTCATCTTGTTGACAGAATAACAATATCAATATATAACATCAATGACACACAACATTAATAAATGGTATAAATTACATATAATTAATGAAAATATACATACAATTCCTTGTCTGAACATGGCTTCAATGTTGTTATGCAATGCACATGTGTGTATAAAAGAATCAGCATTCTGATTTTTGGGACCCATTCCTTCAATCATGTCAATGCATGCTGTTCTGAACACTTGAGGATCACCCCCGCTTCATACATCTTTTTTGAACTTCAAAAATTTAAATAAACAGTAAATAACAAATAAATAAAGTTGTATTTCATCAAATATACATTCATTAGTTGATGTTTATTGAGAGTTACAAAAGTTTTGCAGAGACGATGTCTTTCGCAGATTCTGACCCTAATACTACAAATATCCGACTCAAAATCTCTAGTGAGAGATCATCTAACGAACGACAACTTCTAGTATTCGACATTCTACTTACAAAATAAACATTGGAGTAGTTGATTTCAATTCTTTTTTAAAAAATAAGCGTAACTATGAAAAAACACTGTAACAGGGTATGAAAAAAAACCTTACTTTATGATGATCTGGTCGCGAGGAGTACATGAGTGTCTATTATCAGAAAAAATCGATTTTAAGAACGATTACCCTTCGACGATTTGGGGTTTTAATGTTTGTATGGAAATTTATCGTCCGGAAAAGTTGAGACGTTATGAATGGTTGAAGAACTGATAACGCCGGTGTGACATCAGAGGTATGATGGCGCCTTAACGCTTTAGAGTGCAAAAAGACCAAAGTGCCCTTGAAATCATTCCAAATATGTGAATACTAAGGATATTTGTGTCAAAACACATTATTCAAATATTATAACCTTTTATAGGTAACAGTGAAATTTTGATTGTTGAAATGAAATTGTAATTTTGATTGTTGAAATGAAAAAGACAAAAATAACATATATGTCATAATATATATATATATATATATATATATATATATATATATATATATATATATATACACACACACACACACATAAAAGAGTTAGCAATATGGACTTTTTGGGAATTAAGATTTTTGCCACATTTTTTTGGTAACTTTGACACTTTTGGCCCTTGGAAACAATACTTTTACATTTTGCTAAAAAAAACACAAAAAACTTTAGATTTTTGCCATAATTTTTTAGCCACTTTGAAAATTTTAGTCCTTATTATAAAAAATTATACATTTGACACACTTGGGGCACTAGGCACTCAAGCTTCATGAAGACATTCTACATCAAAAAAGTATGTAATTCTAACTTGATATATTCATATGAATCAATGTTATTATGCTAGTTAGGATGAATACCTTGGAAAGTTCATATTTGTATGTATAATAGAGAAAACATAGATCCAAGGTATTTAGGGTTGCATGTACACTTAGAGTGTTAGAATGCTCAAAACCCATCAGTGGTATCTGAGACTAGGCTTGTTTTCAATTATACTTGATGCAAATTGCTGAAAAATGCTGAAAAAATCGATTTTCTGGCTTTCTGGGCACTGGACTCACCGAGTCCACTGATGAACTCGCCGAGTCCAAGGCAAAACTCATCCTAATCGTCGAGTAGATTGATACACTCGACGAGTAGGAGCCCCAGACAGCATATTTTCGAGGTTTTTGGCTAGAAATGGACTAGGAACATTACCCTAAGTTGTTTTTGAACTTATAAACTTGTTTTTGATGTGGTAACGTTCATGCTAATCCAATTTCAAAGATAATTATCAATAGATTCTTGTTTTGTATTAGTTTAGTGATTAGGCTAATTACATGAAAAAGTTTGATTTGAATTATCTTATTCTTATGAGTTGCTTAGATTAATAGAAAAGTTATTTGATTATGTGTTTTCAATCCATTTTAATCTAAGAGTTGATTCTAAAATGTGTTTTTGTAACTTGTCCTCAAGTTATATGAAAAGTCTCATTTAAGTTTCATAAAAATCATAAAAGTTGGCAATGGTTACAAAAAATGAAGAGTCTTGTCCTCAAGTTATGGAGGTTCAAGAGTCACTTCATTAAGTAATAAAATATGTAACCTTAATTAATTTCATAAGTTACAAGATAAAGAAAAGTTACATTCTTTAATAATTTAAAGTCTTCCATAACTTGTCCTCAAGTTATGGAACTTGAAGAGTTTTTTTAATTAAAACTACTTTAAACACATAAGTTATGGAATTAATTGGTTTTGAATAGTTTCAAAACTTGCCCTTAAGTTTTGGAATTTGCAAATTTTTCACTTATGAATAGTTTAATTCCAAGTTAGCCCTTAGAATTTTAAAAGTTAAAATTCAACCCTTATACTTTATAGTATTATAAGTTAATAATATTTATATATATGTATAAGAGCAAGTCAGTCTTCCCGTTAGTAGGCCTCATTCACGAAGCCGGTCTATAAGGGGGTATAAGGTTACTGCCTATAAAATGGCAGTTTAATGGGTGTCTACTCTCACCCACCGCTTCCTTGACTGGTAGAGGGTCGTTAGTCGAACAGGTAGGACAAGGACTATAATTCTCCCTTCATTAAAAGTATTAATGATAAATACTAAGTAACTAAACCTATTATAAATACCAAATCTTAGTTACTTAGAAAAAAGTGAATAAGGTGCTAATCCATGAAATTACACTTTGCACTTTGTTTAAGTTGTTAGTGGAGCATGTGTGGTTAACCGGCACACTAACTTGGACTTAACAAGGTAGGAAAAGGGTAACTTAATATTTATCATAGTATCGGTGGAGCGTGCATGGTTAACCAGCACATCGATTAAGGGGTAAATATTAAGGGTACCCAGTATATTTGCATGGTTACTTCACACCTTGTTTTGTGATCCTCGGCATCCCAGTCACAAAACCTGAAGGGCACACTCGAGATTGAAACATGCCATTGAAAAGTTCAATGAATCTCAAAAGATCTAGTAGTTTCAAATCCAAGTAAAACCTAATTAAATTATTTCGTTTTCATGGTGGAAGTTGGTGAATCGTCATTCACCTACCTTCAAATATTTTATAGCTTGGATTACGGCATCCCTCTTCCAAGTTATAAAAGTATTGTGTTGAGTCCTAGCCTTAATATTTCATATTGGGTGTTATATTAAGGACTTTAAATCAACTATCTTGAATATCTCTCAAAAAGATGTTTGGTTTAGACATTTATGATCTTCCCAAATCTCTTGAAACAAGCTTTCCTAAATGAAGATGATGTCCCATGGAAATCATACTTCTTTCACCTCCTCCAATTATTCTCCCTAACCCAAAAGTTCTTGAAAAGTTTAAGGTCACTCAAGCCTTATTGGCAAGCAAAGGTCTATGTGTGATCACATCTTAGAGATGTAGTCACATATTGACAAGCCGGGAGAGTCGGGTGTCAAAGTCTTGAGAAAGTTGGTGGTTCAATCACTTTCTAAGTCACATAGTGAGTTCTTTTGGGACACCTATGAAACAGACTATGACAAGACCCTTAATGATCTTATCTATTTGCTAAGATCAACTTCCTAAAACTTTATGGACATTGACAATGATGACATTGGATATCTAGTAAAGCTCTTTCTTCCCAATGGAAAGGGATCAGCCATAGTCAAGTCGGTTGACCAAATGGTAAAGAGAAAGACTAAGTCTGTAATACTCCCATGTTCCATTACCAAAGCGTTCATATGTTAAATTTCCAAAGGAAGGGGCATTGGTTGCGAAGCTGCCAATTTACCTAAGGGTGTTAAAGTTAATAAGTTTGACTCTACTTCAGGTAAAGTCCACTATCTAACTCTGCTAAGTTTCTATTCTGAGATTCTTGATACATGATGTGACCGGGTCACATGTTGATGTTTTAACAATCAAAGAAAAAGTGAAGAAACTTAAAGAAAGAATATGTTGAATTTGATCACGTAGATGGATTTCTATCGCATAGTTTGAAGATCGGATTCTTGAGCTACTTCTTAGGAGTTATGATATATTGCTCAGAAATAGATAACAACAAAGTTTTCATGTGCTTGTGCACTGTAAGGATAGTGTTTCCGGAAAGTTTTTAAAATAAAAGGAAAAATTTTGATTTTATTTCTTTTAAAAATATCCTTACAATGGCATTTGAGGAAAAATTGTTGCTTATATGATTCCATTAATAGCAAGAGTGGAAATATTAAATTGATTCTTTCATTTGTGGTAATGTCTAATAAGGAAAGATCTTCATCACCCAAGTTTCAGTTGGACCAAAACTTGGAATCATGCAAGTTGTATAGTATGATGAATGAGAACTTTCAAGCATTGGAAAAATTAATACTAATTACTTGTTCACATGGATGTGTGAGTCAAGTAAAGGACTAAGGGATCGAGTACACATTCTTGTGCACTAGCCAAAGTCCACCACAAAAGGTGAATAAGACTATTCATCATGATTTACTAAGTCTAGTAAATATGGTTACACTTACAAGTGTAAGTGTAATTCTGATACATTAAAAAAAATTAGTTTATAGCAGAACGAATAAGAAGAATCAAATTATGGCAGAAAGATAAAAGTTTCTCAAATCTGTAAAGATGGGAGGGTACTTTAGTATCATGTCATATGATCATCTTAATGATTAAGAGACCTTATCACAATTCATCCTCTAAGTGCATTCTAATATCTAAGAAGAGGAGCTATGAATTGTTGAAGTGGTTAAATCAAGAAGATGAGTCATACTTCGTTCCAAAAAGATTTATACTCTAAGATTGTAACTTGAGTGACATGTCTTAAAGAAGGTTTAAAACACTTATCAAATATAAGAGTAAAAGTTTTCTACTCTTGTACATTTGAAATTGGTAAGTTGTGATGTTTTGGATAAAACAAAGACCAACTAAGGCCAATTGTGTGAAGTGTTTGTCTTGATTAGAATCCACACTATCTCTTGAATATCTAACAACAAAGTCTTATATGTCAAGAGGACAGTGGGAGTCTTAAAGGTCTTGAAAGTCTCAAGAACTAATCAAGAATAAAACCTGAAGTTCTTCACTAGCACACGACTCGAGGTTTATAACCTATCGTGTTGACATATTCTGTGCCCATTCCAATTAAAGTTGGCTTTGCATATGAGTTCTTAGAGTTCTCAATTGGTTGCACAACAACTTGGAAGCAATGGCAGGCCTTTGAGCTGCCAGATGGCAAGAAATTAAGATTGAGTTCAATCCATATGAGCTTGGATTTGTCATTATCCTTGTCACGTGACTATGGTTTTGACAATTCACATGGATAAGAACACATACACCATTAAATCTAAGTTTCATAAGGTTTCTCTTCGATTCATGAAAATGATGGTGAGGAAACACTTTCACTAAGTAGATTTTAGCTAGATAGCAATTGTGATATTTTCATTCTCAAAGTCGTTAGTGGAGCGTGTGTGGTTTACCGGCACACTAACAAGGACTTGTGAGAAGTGGAAAAGGTCTAAACAATCAATACTATGATTACGGCATCCCTTTTCATAGTTCTTAAAATTGTTTAGACACACCTGTGAGCTATCTATGATAAGGTGTATGATTATGATAATGTTTTATCAAAGCAATCTAGTATCAGAAATCTGAACTTTGGTAAGAAAGTCAATAAAGTATTGATTTCTAGAAGTCCAGCTGATTTCTGAGTACATGTCAAAGCTAGTGGGAGCATAAGTGTTATGCTAATAATCATCATGTTAGTGGGAGCATGATTATTATGATAAAGGTTGCAAGTTAGCATTGTTAATTATAGAAAACAAAAAGTTTCAATTGGGAAAGAGTTGTTTTGCTATAATTAAGGGAGAGGAAATTATACTTCATCTCAAATCTAAAAGCTTAGATTGAGGTTTTAATCGTATTTAGCCAAGGATATATATATATATATATATATATATATATATATATATATATATGAATTTCATGTTGGAATGGCTCAACATAAGGAAATTTTGTATATGGGTCTATTATTTGCGTTCTCAAATTTGATTATGATTACGGCATCCCTTTTCATAATCTGAGTTATGAGAACTTGGCAAATTGAAATGGAAATATTATAGCAAAAGACTGGTTTAGTCTTTATGTGAGACATCATGAATCGTGTCCCATATGCTTCGGATATAGGATCGATTACATGTGCTATATTCATCCTTTCTAAAATTTTCCAAATGAACGGGGCATTAAGGAGGGAAAAGGTCTAGAATTGGATATGACTAAAGTGATTAAGCAATTGTGAAGGACAATCTAAGGTTTACCAAAGATTGATTGCTCAGGGACAGTTGGAAGTATAATGTTAATTGTTGAAAGGACCATATTGACATAATCTGTAAGGAGGCAATTCTTGTTCAGAAGTGGTAGTCAAAATGGAATATGGAAATGTTTCAAAGTTAGAAATTATTCAATCTATGTAAGACTAGGAAACGTAATGAAAGAAGGATGTTTCCAAGGAGTTGATCTTCTTTGGAATGCTCTGTAATGGTTGTTGTCAAGTCTTTCTGACTTTGTGCATAATCATTACAAGAGGATCAATGCATATAAGTTTAGAATCTAACAGATTTCAGTAAATGGCATGAATTTGGAATTCTTGCATTTGAAGTAAGGATTTGGGACTGTGAAAAGAGGATCATTGGAGTTATGTTCAATTGATCTATTTCACAAAGTAAAGATCATAGACAAACATAGTATGCATACTTGGTGTATGGCATGACTAGTGTTTAGAAAACATAGTGTACATGCTTGGAGCATGGGACAACTATTGTTTTAAATTCAAGAATAAAGTTGATAGCTAAAACAGTATACAATGAATAATGTGTAATCATATGGTGATAAATAAAAGGTGTTTTATTTATGTTCATAGATTTTGATACCATATTGGATTGAATTATTATTGTGTTTCACTTTGCATGTTTTAACTTCCAGAATAACTAGGTCATTGTTCTGGATGACTAAGTTATTCAAACCATCCACAGTCAGTCATATGTCGGAAGTAGATATGAATCAAGACTGTCATGGGTTGGCTTGTAGAGGTCTAAGATGTTGGACGAAGGGCTACAACACTCATGAGTGCTCATAAGTTCTGAGTATTGGATTCAACTCGCGCTCATTGGAATCACTTCATGGATTTTATCACGAGTGATCATGAGACGATAATATCTTATATTCTTCAAACCTATAGATATGAGTTGTTACTATGAGTTGGTCATACATTGATTGCACGAAAACGCATTCGGTAACTCGATGTTATAAAACGTGCCTTTGTGTATGATTCAACAAGTAGTAGAACAAGCCATATGAGTCGAAGTTTATCCATTCCTTTTACCTTCGGGATAAAAGCGATATCTGTGGGCCCCCCCGATGATTTGGTGATGACAAATGTAAGTGCTCGGCCGGGCCTGGACTGATTTGATTTGTTCAATTAGTCAGTCGTCATAAATCTAAAATCGGGTAACAACAAATGGACAAAGAGAATGATTATAATCCATGTCTCAGTCCATATGATATCTAGAATGGAGGAACATATGATCCCTTATCTAATGGACAAGTCATTGACAAAGGTCAGAGTTCATCGACAAAGTCAGAGTTCGACAGAAGCTTTTGAGAGCTACGATTGCCAGTCGGTTCTTGAAGTCATACACAATAATAGTTTTAGACTTATCCAAGTGGGAGACTGTTGGATTAATGTCTAAGTCCATAACTATAATTGGTAAGACTTGACCCGGCCCGACATGGTCCATTTGGGTTGCATGGCATCATGCATTTGGATAGACTAAAATGAGAGAAATAACACTTAAGGTTTATTAATATATTATAAGTTCTAATATATTAATAATATTATCTAATTAGTATTGATCAAGAATTAATCTAGGATTAATTAAGTGATCAAAAGAAGACTAATTAAATATATGGGTTGATTGTGTAAATCATCCATACTTGTATAGGGGCTAATGCTCCATGGATTATCAAGTTGGGCTAAAACCCATAAGATGCTCCATGGATGTTCCATGGTGTATTTGAACCCATGGATCCAAGGAAATGGAAAGCCATGACAATTAGGGTTCACCCTAATTGTCACTAACTATATAAGCATCTTATTGTTGATAAAATTGGCGACTATGTGTGAGAATGAAGGGCTAGCCGATTTTATGAAGTGTTCCAATTTCTCTCAAGTCATTCCATGGGTATTTGGTGTTGTGTGAACCATTTGAGGTGTCACACTTGGGGCACTAGGCACTCAAGCTTCATGAAGACATTCTACATCAAAGAGGTATGTAATTCTAACTTGATATATTCATATGAATCAATGTTATTATGCTAGTTAGGATGAATACCTTGGAAAGTTCATATTTGTATGTATAATAGAGAAAACATAGATCCAAGGTATTTAGGGTTGTATGTACACTTAGGAGTGTTAGAATGCTCAAAACCCATCAACTACTACTTTCTTTACTTTCATACATCCATTTTCTACTTGGATTGTTCATTTTCTTAAATCTGTAAAGTATAAATTTAAATAACACAATATTGTTGTATGCTCATTAATGTTGATTTGAATTCATATATGACATTTGAAGTGAATATATAGTTACCATACAAACATCGCAAATGTACCTTAACAACGACTCGTTTCACAAAGCTAATGACCGAATGCTGAACAAATCTTCAAAGTTTTGTAATTTGAATGGTTGAATAAATTTTATTATTGGATAAAGGCATAGAATATTAGTAGAATGGTTTAACTGAGATCGACATTTGCAGAACACATATTCAAACAAAGTGTATATCGATTAGGGTACCTTCGACGACCCTTGATTTCAATGTGTTGGATGGATACTAGGTCGTATTATTGGGTCGATATTATTCAATATCATGTTAAAACCCATGTAGTATACGAGCAATTATATATTTAAATAACATTCATAATAAATAAAGATATAGATCTACTTAGAATATAAATTCTATATATACAGTTTTTTCCTTAATAACGACTTGATTAAACACTTTTTTTATTTCCATAGCAAAAATGGTGCCTTCACTTTAGAGATTGCAAATAGACCAAAGTGCCCTTAAAATCTATCCAACTAGGTCACAATAAACTTTTGGTTAGTAAAATGAAAAAGATAAAAATAACATACATATCAAAACTAACATATATATATATATATATATATATATATATATATATATATATATATATATATATATATATATATATATATGTATTTAATAAAGTTATAACTATGTATTCCCATTACACCAAAATAAACATACAATATGCATCACTAATTGTGTGAATCAAACAACAATCATATATATATATATATATATATATATATATATATATATATATATATATATATATATATATATATATATATATATATATATAACTACTCCTAACTAATGTCAAACATCCTAGCAAACTTAACAAAACATGCATCCCACAAACATATTTCACAATTCAACAACCATTTGTACTGACACACAAAAGTTGTTTCATAACTGCTTACAGAATGATGCTTTGCACAAATTCTATGTAAGCCATGGAATTTTATCTACTTTAATCTCCTTACCAAGTGGTTTTGAACCTTGTTACAGGTATGCCTTAGATTCCAACTTCTTCTAGTATTAACGTATGCATTATTTAACACGATTAGAGCTTATTGCTTCCTTTCAATGCCTTCGGCCATCAACATCATTCCCAGAACGAATATTGCATCCAACTGCCCCTGATCAGCTGCATCTTGAAGCAACTGTTTCCCTGCAATTTCTTTCCCTATCGTAAAATACTTCGCCTGACATACAATAAGTAATCATTCAATTTTAAAAATACAAATATAGAAAACTAATTGAATTCGCAATTATCCGATTGCTTAAAAAAAGAATACCATTCCATCGTTGAAGAGTACGTGTGGGTTGTTCAAATTTATGCATTTGCTTATGACTTCATATTGTTGAATACTTAATGGACGAAACCTTAATCGATTTGTGTCCATGATTTTATATATTGTGCCTGATGTTACAGAATCCCTAAATAGTTTGCAACTATAATTCACAAAGCAACAAAAGTAATCTATTAAACACTAAATTAAATATGTATATAAGTATAATATAAATAATGCACATCATACTTACACTAACTGGAACTTAAAAGCATCGATTGGTGAAGTTCCTCCAACCGTAGTTACTATTTTTTCGATCAAGTGCGACGGCAAAGCATTAATTTTTGTTCCTTATTGTCTTGTTTGCATTCTTTCTGATGAACAACTCGCTGCCATTATGTTGAACCGCATCGAGTGTGATTCAAATTATATAACAACAACGATTTTAGGGTTTATTGATCAACGTGCCAAAATTTTCATTGTTGGGAATGGAATGTAGATGATCAATCGCCGATAAACTAAAACGACGAGATAAGTCTGATTACAAATTATGGCGCATAAGTGTTTAGACTATGAATTGACATAATTGTCATTTAACGTACAAAGGTTACTACATAAATGGTTAGGGTATTTTTGTCAATACCTACGGGCATTTTTATAAATAAATTTACATTCTAAATTTAAAAAGATGAAGTTAAATAAAATTATTGATTAAATTCAGAGAGACAAATTTAATTAAAATTATTGACATTAGTAGGATTCGAACCTGCGACTTCGGGTAGGAAGAAAGACACGTTTGCGACCAAAACTAAATTAACTTCCATTTCTTCTAATTGAAAAACCATAATATTATTTCCATTAATATTGCAGCCCATATTGTCATCTATGGACACCATAAGCCACTACCATGTTGACCAATCATACATATGTCATCCATGGACACCATAAGCCACTACGATGTTGACCAATGACCCATATGTCATCCATTGACACCATAACCCACTACCACGTTGACCAATCATCTATATGTCATCCATGGATACCATAAGCCATTACCATGTTGACCAATGACCCACATGTCATCCATGGACACCATAAGCCACTACCGTGTTGACCAATGATGCATATGTCATCCATGGACACCATAAGCCATTACCATGTTAACCAATGGCCCATATGTCATCCATGGACACCATAAGCTAATACCATGTTGACTAATGACCCATATGTCATCCATGGGTATACCATGGACACCATAAGCCACTACCATATATATTGACATGACTCGTATGTCTGTTGTATATAAATTTCGGTTTAAACATAAAAACATAAAGATGTATAGTTTATTAATGTTTTGTCCTCGTATATAATTTTAAATTAAAATTATACTATGAACACATCGTTAGTCTATGTTCTTTCTTGACGTCATTTATATGTATATACCCTATCTATCAATCTGTAACTACTTTAATAAATTTGAATTACTAAATATTTAGCGGTAATTAGTACAGTTTGAATTTTTTATTAGCCGATGTTCAAAATATTTCACAATTCCTTTCCTTCCAACCTACACACGTTTATGCTACATATTAGGGTAAGTTTACTGATTAGAAATAGGGTTTACAGTTTCTGTAATCATCATCTCCGGCGGCTAATTAATCGAAATCTTCGTTCATTATACGTTTGTGCATTGACTTTGGCGATATAGGTTGTCACTCATCTAAAATTTATTTTTATTTAATTTACTATTATCGTGATGATCGATCGTTTTTTGTTATCTGATCATCTACATGTTTATGATCATCTTAAATTGCAAGTAAATTGGTTTTGATTGTATTCAATAGTTTGCATGCAAAATAATGCCTTCTTATATAATTTATTTTTATTGTTTGTGTCTCTCTTGTCATCAGTAGTTTATCATCTTTAATACATTGGTATTGACTACAGTTTTATTTTAATTTTTAAGCCAGGAAAATGTCAACCTCGAAAGCAAAAGGAGCATCCGGTGTGAAGCCAACTAAATTCATTGCACCATAAGTGATGAAACGCAACATGATTTCAGCTGCAAAATTTGTAAACAGATAGTTAAGAGATGAAGATATCGACTTCCGAATACCAACAACCACATCCAAAGAACCTATAACATCTACCAACAAAACCCCTAAACCTATATCATTAACATCACCCATGACTACCACTTCCTCGGCACCACTTACAACATCCACACCCTCCTTAGGAAAAACATCTAAAACTTCATAAACTGGAACAATACAATCCTCAACACTTACATCAATAACCAAAACTTCAGCACTTACATCATCTAAACCATCCTCAACACCGACACCTACTACCACATCATCAACACCTATATCTACTACCACAACCTCAAAACTTGAATCTACACTACCATCCTCCACAACTACAGTAACTACCACACCCTCCTTAAGTAAAGGAACTACCACATCCTCAACATATACATCAATCCCAACACCTACCCCAGAATATACCCCATTAACAACACCTATCCTAGAATCCACCCCATCACCAACACAACCAACCATGAATGGATCTGTAGTGGAAAGTGTAGAAGGTGAAAACAATTTCTCTGAAGATTGTGGACCAGATGGATGTTTAACTGTTCATGTTTGAAAAAAAATGTAAGTTACCAATCAAATCTTAATTACAACTTTTTCCATGTATAAATTTTTGGTTTACACGTACATAGCAATTCATAACTTAACACATCACATGATTAATTGCAGGCTAATGCCACTAGGCCCTTGTGCACACTTTATTAGTCAGTCCTTTAAACAAAGAGTAGATCCATAAGGGTACACTTGGGTAAAAGTAAGAAAAGAAATGCGCGAATTATATTGGGAGGATTTCAGGTAATTAACTATATGTGATAAATTGTTGTTTGGTAAACATTTACACTTAAAATTATTTTTATATTGTTAATGTGTAGAAAAAATGTTGTTGGGATGAAACAATAGACTCGGTGGTGAGGCAAGCTTGGTCAAGGAAAGCGGCAGAAAGTTATGGTCAATATCTCTTCAACATGAGGATCCTAAAAAGAAACAAAACATGGCTTTAAACCAGATCATATTCCACAGGAAGTCTAGAACTCCTGGCAATTAAAATGGAATACATAAGAATACAAGCTAAAATCTGAGCAGAACAAGAAAAATAGGTGTAACGGTGTGGGTGATGGAGTAGCAAAACCTACACATAACGCTAGATCCGCAAGTCATTTGAAGATATCTTCTGATTTGGTAACTTTTTAAACGGTAAATCGTATCAATGTTTGTATATGTTTATTTGTATGTTTGACATTTTATATGGTATTTATGCAGAAGACGAAATTAGGAAATGAGCCACCCCATAGTGAATTGTGTTGGATTAGTGTCTAAGTCCATAACTATTTTGGTATGTACTTGACCTGATGGTGCATGGTCCTTTTGGGTTGCCTTCACCAAAGCAACTTGATAGGATGAATTATGGAGAGAAAGGATTAAATATGATTTATTAATATATTATGGGAATAATATAATAAAGGAGAAATCATATTGTTTAATTAATATTAGTCAATAATTAATTAGTAATTAGTTTTGTGACTAAAAGAGATTAATTAAACTTAAGGGACTGGAATTGTAATTATAAGATAATTGCAATTTGGGCCATGGATTGCCTTTTATTATAAGGTGGACGAATTCTATGGGGGAAGCCCATATGAAATCGTCCAAGGCCTTAAGTAAAGGGCTCCATGGGTTGCTTAGGGCTTAAGCAACCAAATTAGGGTTTCCTTGTTAGATAACCCTAGTTGCCTCACTATATATAGATCCCTTAAGGACCAAAAACGTGGCTAAGCTTCTTGCTAGGGTTTTCACACGGTTTTGGCAGCCTCTATCCTCTCTCCTCTTCATCCTCTTGCTTATGGTGTTTGTGAGCCATTAGAGGAGTGACACTTGTGACTCTAAGCTTTCTAAAGTCAATACAAGGAGATTTTGGATTGTTATTACTACATAACAATCAAGGTAATATCTTAAACCTAATTATATGTTAATATCGATTTCCATACGCTAGAATTAGGGTTTATAGTCTTGGATAACTTGCATGTACAATAGAGAAACCTAGATCCAAGCATTAGGGTTTGTATGAGCACATAGGATGTCTTATGACTAAAACCCATCAAATTGTTCTTATATACACACACGAAGAATCATGATGGAGTCACTTTCACAAATGAAAAAGATATAGAAATACATGTAATATTCATTTCAGTTTAAACTTTTATATTGTAGCTACTCCATAATATCATTCCTAAATTTGATATCTTTTAACTTATAATATTTTAATTTTGTAGGCGGCCTATACAGAAAAACGGGAAGAGGTGGAAGCTAAAGGCGATGAATTGGAGGAGGGAAAGCTATTTTATGCTTTTTTGGTGGTCATGATAAAAAAAAGACTTTATGGATTAGGCTCTTTTGCAAAGGCGGTTCCTAAGAGAAATGGTAAAACAGATGTATCTTACATTCCGAAAAAAAAATGATGAAATAGAAGAAATGAGGGAGCTTGTTGCTAAACAAAAACAGCAAAATAAAGAGCTTAAAGAAATGATAAACGCCCAACAAGACGAAAACAAAGAAAGGGTCGGGCATCTTGAAAAATAACTTCAAACGGCATTGGATCTTATTAATGGCTTTACAAAACAACATGAGTAGTAGGTTGATATATGTTTATTGCAGATTATGTATTTTACAGTACCAACTTTCTTTTTTCCATGTAATAAATAATTATTTTATTATTTTATTATATAATGGTTATGATTTTTTTGTTTTTTTTTTGTTTTTCATATATTAATACAAAATTATTTGGATATAACTTATAAATCAAGTATCCATCGGTCCATATGAAATCTGGTATATAATATACACCACTAAAATTGCTAGGGATTCATGACCACAGAATTTGCTAGGAAGTCATCAAACGGAATGTGCTAGGGATTCATGACCACAAAATTTGCTAGGAAATCATCAAACAAAATTTGCTAGGGATTCAGCACGACGAAATTTGCTACGGAATCAGCACCACAGAATTTACTAGGGAATGACCACCATGGAATTTACTAGGGAATGACCACCACGGAATTTACTAGGAAATCACCTCCACATAATTTGCTATGGATTCACCACCATGGAATTTTCTAGGGAATGACCACCTCGAAATTTGCTAGGGAATCACCCCCATAGAATTTGCTAGGGAATCACCACCACGGAAGTTGTGATGGAATAACTACCACGGATTGTGCGATGGAATCCTACTACGGAATACCACCTACCACGGATTTCATTCCGTTGCCACATTTGTGACAGAATTATCTTTTCCGTTGCAAAGCCTCGCTACGGCGTTTTTAGGGATGGAAATAGGTCGTTACAAATTTCGTCGCTATTCGTCTTTTGCAACGGAATTTCAGCTTTTCGCAACGGATTCCTTCCGTAGCAAAAACTCATTTTTCTTGTAGTGTAAGTTGTTATTCATGGGCCAAAAGCATAAAAAAAATGAACCTTGAACCTATACATGGGTCCAAGGAGCATTTTGACATAGTTTAAGAGCCAAAAATATAACTTATGACCTATTTAAAGGAGGCTAACCCTAATAGTGAGGTTTGTAACCCTAATAGCAGCCAACAATTCAACTTGGTGTTTTGTAAGGAAATTGGTGTGGTGTTCTTCTCATCCAATCTCATATAGTGTTCCACAAGATTTATAGAGGTTAGTAATTTATCTTTAAACCTTTATTTCTGTATTATGTCCTTAAAAATGGTTGTTGTTGAGTTCATGGACAATGGTTATACTGATGTTTGTCACAAATATAAGAAATATGGATATATTTGTTTACCTATCTTGCAAGGGATGTGGAGTACATTCTGGTCCGAATAAGAGAAATCACCACAAAAGAAAAATTACGGAAATTAAGTCTAGTTTCCAGAAACTCCAGTGTCATTTAGTTTGGAGTTGTGGATCCATTTTATGCTCAAAACATTGAACATGGGTAGGGATGGAAAATCCTAAAACTTAACAAAGTAGCATGACTTGTAGTCAAGCTTGTGTAATTAGTATTCACTTGATAATTGGTTGTTATGTGTGCTTTATAGGAGGTATTGACAACTTTAAATGAGTGCAATACTTGAAGCGAACGAAGACATTCTTTAGGGTTAACGTGAGTCACTCTTTGTGGCTAATTAGTACATATGTTGGGGATTTGCATGTGTTGATACAAGTCTTTTGGTCTAGGGTGTTGTATGTGATGTTGTAATATAGAAATGTGTGAAGTATGAGCAGTATATCTTGTTATTTTTCTGTTAATAAAGTAACTAGGGAATTTGTATGCTACTTATAATGAAATGTTGATTTATGTATGTTTTGAGTAGATAAGTTCATGCTAGAAGTGAGAATTGATTTTGATGTTAAAAATTCAAATGCGAAGTGTATGTTATGATTCTGTTATAACATGTTTTTTGGAATAAAGAAATGCATGCAAGAAAGTATGTTGTTAAGAGATGTATTTTATTACATTCTTTGTATGATAATATGTGGTGTATTTATTTACATGCTTTTTTATGGTATGACATGTGGTGTATTATGACTTGATTCAATAAGTTAAATGCAAGCGTGCATACATAATGTGAATGGTGAGGTGTGTGTGTGTGTGTATAACCCATACGAGTGAATTAATTATTTGCAAATTAATTAAAAGGGGAATACTTATAATAAGGGTAAAAGGATAGTAACCTGAACTTAGGTGCGTACCCTATTTGGATATTACGGCGGAAGAATATCATTAGAAAAGAGCTTAAGCCAAGGAAATGTTGAGGGATTTTATAGAAACCATTTCGAAACATGGTACCAGTGCACAACGGTGTATAACGACTAGAGTGATGTTGGCTACTCAAAGACACCAGATCAAGCATCATGTTTGGTGGGCGTATACATGTGGAAATACCAATTACACCACCCTCGGACGACAATCCGTCATACCAGTACATGAAAATTTTGAGTAGTGATCATGGAGAACCAGAGACAGTGTACGGGTGGGAGTCGCTCCTCGCTTAATGCACGGGGTCGTCAGGACACGTTAGTAGCGAATGAGGTCTTCTTATTAACGATGTTTAGACCCATGATAGCGATGTACATAAGAGTAATTATAACTGTGACAAAAATAAATAACTACCATGGTGAAATGTTAACAATTAATATATTCATAACATATTAATAATACTAAATGGTGAATGTTAATTGGTAAGAACATGTAGTGTGGTTGTTTATGTGACTGAATTAATTATATGATATATGCATGTTTCCATACTTGTGTACACTATGTTGATGCTGATACTTGTTTCTTTGCTTATTTCTTTCGCCTTACATTGGTACAAGTAGCTTGATATTTTGGCTTGGTGAGGATGGGTACTTTGGGTAGTCATGTTCTAGATGTTTCTCTGGTAGACGACAGCATCTTGAACATGTTTCTTGAGTGTTTATTTATTGTTAGTTTTGCAAACTTAAACTATTTTGAGGGTTGTTTTTTAAGATTAAATAACTTTGGTGATGTTTTTGGATAAATAAGTCTTCAGCTAACGTATTCTGTTAAAAAGTGTCTTAAATGAAAAGAAAAATGGAGGTGAAAATCACGGCGTTACAAAAAGACCATTGGGATAAGTGTGTATTTTAAATAGGTAGCATATTATTTACATTGTAAAAATCTGGTGTGTATGTGCGTGTGTGTGTGTGGGGGCGTGGGGGGGGGGGGGGCGTGGTAGAAACATTTTTAATATCATGTTGACAAAATTAACTCTAAAAACACCCTTTAATATGTTTATGAAACGCTTTATGATTCTCACTTTGTCAAATCTTATTTGCATGTCGTTTGTTAACATTTTAACAAAAATGTTTCGTTTTGTTTAATTATAATATCAACTTTTTAAGTTAAAGAGAATAACAGATAAAACATACAAATAATCAAACATAACTACATGCAAAATAATCATAATCATTGCCTAAATATCATGTATTTTTTTCGGTGAGCCAACACAAGGAGAAACATGATCATTATAGAGGAAAACAACCACATTGATGTACGTCTCCCACTTTCTTTGCCATGCACACTTGATACCCATGTGGAACTCTATCAAGACTCCAATCTCAACATTCTTGATTAGTAGTATTTTGTCTTTAATAATTACAATTGAAAAAACTAATACAATTTCTTATCCAATTGCTAATCTATTTTATGTATAAAAAAAGAAATTTAAATTACAAAGGAAATTAACAAAAAGAAACACAACGCAGGTCACAAAATACATATTACATAACCAAATACAACCTAAAACATAAAAAAAAACATATGTCAAATAGATAAAATATGTTATTGAATCCATACAATAAGGAAAAACAACTTTATTCAAATGATGTGCCACTTATTTCATAATTGTGCAGCCTTTCTGGAAAAGGTTGCACTATGTTGCAGAAAAGAGTTGCATTTGCACATTCTGATCATCAGACCATGCAACCTTTATACAAAAGGTTGCATTGGGTTGCTAAAAAGGAGTTGCATTAGATGCAGTTTTTCTAGCATTTTTAGGCAATATTTTCATAAGGATTTCAAACATACAACATAAAAGATCCAAATCAATTATTTTTTATATATAAGAATGCTGCTAATAAATCCAATGACATAAACATAGGCATTTAAACATTATACATGTTTTTTGTTGTATCTCTTTATGCCAATACAAAACATTTAACTAAAAGTAAGTGTAGAATCAAAATAAATGGGAAAATAATAAAACAATTCAACCACTTAAATATGATGATAAAATTGAATTTGCTATTAATTTAAAAAATATTCAAAAACTTAGATGTGTATATTTTATACACATAATTGCTATTCATGTATATAAGATCATACGTCAACTAGTTTTTTCCTAAAATTGACTTAGTACTAGTAATATTAACAAGTGACTCTAATATCATTGTTGGATTATGATGGATATTCTATTTAATCAAAACATAAGTATCGGAAGCATAAACACAATATCATCACGAGTGAACAATGGATCATCATTCAACAATTAATAACAACTAACTATGTACAAGGGTTAAATAATTACCTTTATGATATCAAAAACTTAAAGTCTTCAAAGTATAATCCCTACAATGGAATCACATATACTAGCTTCAAAGTAGCAAGCTTTTCCTTTTTCCTTGGTGCACAACCAACTCGTAAAAACCCTTGTGGGTTCCCTTATTAGTGTCGTCGAAGTGGAGATATGAAAGGCATATGGAGACTTCAAATTAGGGTTAGCTTAAGTAGACTCCTTTGGTATTTCAATCTTTATCTAAGGAGTGCAAAGCCTATGATCCTTTCTTAGCCTCCAAGTTTGATCAAAGTATGGTAAGATTACCATAATACAAACTTATGACTATTATTACATAAATTGTACTTCTAATTAATTTCAAGTTATTTCATTGATGAATCAATAAATAACAAATTAATCCCGCTAATTAATTATTCTTGCTATTATGTTTGAGCCAAATGTGTAACCCAAATATGCTTCTAGACCAGCGGTATCCGGTGTTTCCTTTCCTCCTTGAGGTCGAGGGTTCAAGTCCTACTATGGAGATAGGTGGAATAATTTAGGAGTAGTTTAGTATATATTTGTATTTGCCATTAAAAAAAATAGGCTATATAATTAATATTATGTCACTAACATGTTGTATCGTCATACATATCTCCAACAAGTACATATAGTGACAAGTAATACATATTCTTTTACACCAAAATAACATAAAATAAATGCACAACATCATATCATGACATGTGCTCAAAATACTATATACAACTACCTTAATGTTGAATGACAAATTAATGCAACTATTTCTAACAACATGTTTTCACTTTTCGAGATAAAAAAATATAAACCTTTGTCTATAAAAACAAAAGTGAAAATAAATTGGTTTTTAGCCAACGTGATCAACATGAAAGTTGTAGTAGATGTCAAGATGAACACATGTATTTAAATAAAGTTGAAAATGTAGTTCGTATAAAGAAGTTATCATTTTTATATGTTTTATCGAAAATTATAAAAATAACCACAATGTTGTCCATTATCTGCACCTGCACCTCTGTCAGACGATTGCGTACATGGGAGGAGAAGTCAGTTGCATTAGTGGGCGCGACGCGGCCCTCTATAAGGAGCAGAACAGTGAGGCTATTTTTAGCACTATAAAAGGAGGGTCACACATCCTCATTTTTGTACACCATTCTCTGTTCTAGGTCTCTCTCTCTCTCTCTCTCTCTCTCTCTCTCTCTCTCTTTCTCTCTCTTTCTCCTTCTCACTTGAGCATTTTCATCCCTCGTGATTCAACTTCTCGTTCTGTAGTGTCGGTAGTGAAGCTCTAAAGGTTTATAAAGAATATAAGGATCAAGTGTCGAAGTTCTACCAGTGGCTATTCAGATTTTGTCAATTGGGTAAGTTACACTTTCGCTTATGTGTAAGTTGATATGAAGTATACCCGTTTTCGTTATTATGAACCGGTGTATTAGATTAATCATTAATCCTAGTATTATATTGATTGATCTACTTATGGGTGTAGTGTGTAGGATAGACAGGTTGTCTTGGTTGTTGGATTTCAAAAAAAGATATTTGTCAAAATGATCCTACCTCTTGACTGGATAATCCTTATATAATAGTCATTTTAGTGTTATTGGGATTAGTGAAGGATCTAGATATTTGTTACTAGATTCCTATAGTTATTGATCAATTATTGTGTGATAGGTTGAGTCATGTTTGGTGCATTGCTTGGATCACCAGTTGGATTGCAAGTGAACTGTTGATGGTTGTTCAGGTAACCATTTTAGTTGTTCAGCTAACCTCGAACTATATGCATTAAAACATTTTCTGTCTTAGGATAATTTTATCTCAAAATCTTAAAACCAATAAAAAGTTATTAACACATATTCGTCTTAGTTTCTGTTTACCACACAAGGTTTAGCCCAACATAACATAAATTCAATCACCTATATTTCTATTATCATAAATAATCTCATTAATAAGGACTTTAAAAATATATGATTATCTAGTTTAACATCCTTGGTCAATTATCAAGTTCATACTACTCTCATGAAAATATTGGGCTTGTTGGGTTTTTATACAAAGTATTATTCAAAAACATAAAGATGGCTACTGAAGACTTTAATTTTGAACAACACAAAACTAGTTTATTCCCACCAAATGATCTAATTGCAAAGTTTGGAAAGAAAAAAAAAACCATATAAGAATAAAGAGTTATAACCTTTGAAGTCTTTGCTTCCTTTTGACAATTAGAAATTTGATGAAGATGGCAAACTACTCAAAGAAAAGCTTCTCTAAAGATATCCACCAAGCAAGAGTAAACCACCAAAACATGCTAGTCTTCACTTGTAATGTGTGTTTTAAGCATTAGAAGTTTATAACAAATAAAACTTCAAAGGAGAAGCATGATTAGCACCAAAAACCAATCAACACAAATATAAGAGAGATGAGAGGAGAGCCTCTGATGATCTCGATTTTTAGTGAGGAAAAACTAGAAGAGAAGAACCAAAATATACTAGCTATAAGCTTCCTTTTATACATATATTTAGATACAAGTCTTAATACTTGCATTAAAGGAAGGTAGGGTTCCAGATGAAAAACATGGGATTGATAAAGAAAGCCAACACTCAACCATTTGACTAGCCCCTTCAACCAACGGTTTTGGTGCAAGAAAGTAAAGGGTTTGAGTGTTATTCACACAATTATAACTACTTTTTGGAAATTAACTAAATTGGTTACCTAAAGTTGCCAATCATTTGCAATTAACTTATATATACATACCTTATGTATATATCTAGTTTTTTTTCTCTTTTATTATTATTTTCATAAAACAACAATTCCCTATTTGTTGTTAAAATACTATTGTTATGAAATAGTATTTTTTGAATTAAATATAAGTTTGGATTATATTTATCAATAATAAAATTATACTAATAAATAATCAATTGGTAGTAACTTGATATAAGGTGTGAGCCTATAGATCATATGTCACAAGCAATATCATTCTATAATGACTCTTAGGCGAATAAGATCTTTCAATCTCTGGCTTGCACAAGCCTCGTAATAGATTGGCATGGACAATGTTGAACATCTAGGAACATTTCACTGCCCACAATAACATACAACGAAGAATGTTATTCATCAACATCCAATTCTCAAAAGCTCAAAGCTTCAATTGATGTATAAGGTAAGTTTATTAATCATCCCTTTGTTATAGACATTCTGTTAACCAAGAGACCTAGATCTCAATCATCTCATTTGGTGATCAACATTGGGTACCCCGGTAGATGCCTAACTATCAACACAACAGAGAAAAAATATCATATTGCTTACATTAGCCTCTTTCATATTTCACATCATACATGGAAATGGATTTTATAAAATCCCGTTTAAGGATCAGCATTTAACCGTATCAAAGCACAAAACTCCCTAAACTTAAGTCCCACTATGTATCTCAGGCTCTAAGGATACAAAGATAGTACCTTTTAATCAATTATCACTCATAATTGTGATCTATGAAATGACATTAATGTGAGTTCGTTAAATACCATTTCTCTAATAAGTACCTATGAATCTTGGTTACAAAACCTTTTCTACTTTCCTATCATGAAAATCATCCAATCCAATTCATATTAGTTTAACTTCATGATTGCTCCCACAATCACAAGCAACTATGAATTTTTATTGTGAAGAACATATTCCTATATATCAAAATGTAATAGTTGTTGTCTTAATGTTTCAATATCCAAATACTAAATCAAAATGAAATCCTATTTCTAAAAAAATAAAGTCTTACAACTGAAGTGTGACCATTGATACATAGCTTAAGGAAATACTTTATTAATGGGTTTGACTACTTTTAATTTGTGTGAATTTTACAAATACTATCATCTCTATATTTGACTTTATTCTAAGTATAGTTAAATATCTCATAGAATATGATAGGTGTTGTGATGTGATTTAGAGTCTCTTAGCTTGATTAAGGATACTCTTGAAATCACAAAAGATATCTATGTGATCCTTGAATGGTAGGACTCAACATAGTTTTTTTAATGTACTAATTCATCCAATCATATTTGACTTTAGCTTCTAAATTAGTGTATTCTGATTTTGTATTGTGCTATTTTGTTTTTCTTGGACCTCATTCCAACAAAACTTACTCTTCATTCCATAATGAGGTTATATTATAGTTATAATTCACAATTATCTATATATGTTTTGAAGTCAACATCTTGTGTACATATTTACATAAAGATCTTCTTTTAAACTGATTATCTCATATACATCTCTTAGTTCTTCTTAAGTGCTCTAAGAGTGTTCTCAAAGTCATTTTGTGACTTAACCATGTATCTGATTGGTAACTTATGATATGTTCTTCATGGGTTTTGAGCATAAAAAACAAAAAAACATATGTGTTCATGCAACCCTAATTCTTGGATCTATGTTTTCTCTAATTGAACATACAACTTTTGAACATCAAATGGAAAACCCTAGGAGATCTATATTATTTTCGAAAATCATAACTAGGGTTAGTAAACATACCTTTGATTGTTATGTAGCAATAACAATGAAAATCCAAGTCTTCTTGAAACATTGAGGGCAAGCGTCACAAGTGTCACGCCTCTAGTAGATCACACCCAAACAAGCAAGATGATGAGAGAGGAGAGAGGAGAGGGAGAGCTAGGATTTTCAACTATTCCATTAGGGTTTCCAGTGGCTGAAAATTTTATGGCTAAGGTGTCTATTTATAGTGCAGATAAGATGCCCTGGATAATCCTACTTTGAATATAATATTATTAAGTCAAATTAGGTAATTATCCAACTCATTAATTATCCACATGGGATAATCTAGAAACCTTAGAATATTCCTAGGAAAACCATCCAAGCCTTCCCTAGGAATGTTCTAGAACCTGTTGCTCAACTATTGAACAATTGCCTTTTAGCCCCTGCACTTTTAATTAATTATGTCAATCCCAAAATTAATACCAATTACTTTCTGATTAAATATTAATTAAAATATTAATATTTCTAATTAATATATTATTTTCATAATATATTAAAAAACTATTTATTTTAATTTATTAATCAAATAATAAATTAAACCTCTCTCCAAAAGTCATCTTGTCTAGTTGCTAGTTATGAAGGCAACCCAAAAGGACTATGCTACTATCAATTCAAGTATATACCAATTATAGTTATGGGCTTCGACACCTAGTCCAATAGTCTCCCATTTGGATAATTCTAATAATTATAGTTTCCAGTATAACTTCAAAAACTGATTAGCAAATTGTAGCTCTCAAAGCCACTGATGAACTCTGAGCTAATTAGTTATGTGTCCTAAGATAAGTGATCATATAATCCTCTGTTCTGCAAGATATCATGTGGACAAACAACATGAAACAGATTCAATCTCATTATACAATACTTTGTTTCCTGATTTCTGATTTGTAATGACAAAGAACTACTAATCGAATACATTAATTTAGTCCTGGCCGGGCCCGACACTATAAGTCAACACCAAATCATCGAAGAGCCGAAGATATCGCTTTTTTCGTTAGGGAAAAAGGAATGGATAAACTTTAACTTATATGCTTGTGCCATTTACTCACCAAATCATGCACAACAATACGTTTTATAACATCAAGTTACTGATGTGTTTACATATCATCAATGCACAACTGATTTGTAAACCAGGACTCATATATCTCCGTTTAAAAATTATAAGATTTATCGTCTCATAATTACTCGTGATAAATTTCATGAATTAATTCTCTGAGTATGGGTTAATCCAATACTTAAATCTCCATTTCAAAATACCCATGAATATTGAAGCAAAGCCATTGCTATGTCTAAAACTCTTTAGACAATCTACAATCCGATTCATGACAGTCTTGATTCACTTCTTACTTCCAAAAGTATGATCAACTGTGGATGTTTGAACAATCTAATTATTCGGGAAGTAAAACATGCAAAATGAAACAAAATAATAAACAACTGACAAAAGATATAAAACAATACTCATAAATAAATCTCCATTATTTAATCATCAAATGTCAATTACATTTAATTTGTTACAAGTTTCTAAATATCTGTCTAACTACTACAACTAATATCATCTTTCAGAACAATGCTCCTCTCATGCTGAACGTGCTTAACCCTTCTCAGAGCCTTTGTGAGGGGGTATGTAGGATTCTCTTCAGATGATACCCTCTTCACGACGTGGTGTATTTTATGTCTGATAAAATTGTATTTTATGTCGATATGTCTCGATCTGCCATGATCTCTTGGTTCCTTTGTCAAGGCAACTTCTCCTTCATTATCACAGAAAATCTCCATTGGCTCCTTTATGGCGGGCACAACTCCAAGGTCTCCGATGAAGGTCTTCAAACATATAGCATCCTTCAATGCTTCACTTGCTGCTATGTACTCTGATTCACAGGTAGAATCAGCCATCGTCTCATGTTTTGAGCTTTTCCAAGTTACCGTTCCTCTATTAAGGGTAAACACTAAGCCATATTGAGAACGAAAGTTGTCTCTGTCTATCTGAAAGTTGGCGTTACTATACCTATTTACGCTTAAGTCATCACCACCACCAAGCATAAGGACCTAGTCCTTAGTTCTTCGCAGATATTTAAGAATATTCTTGACCGCTATCCAATGAGCTCTACCCGGATTTCCTTGATATCGACTAACCATGCTCAAAATAAAATCCACATCAGGGCGAGTACATGTCATAGTGTACATGATTGATCCAACGGCGGAAGAATATGGAACTCGATTCATTTCTTCTATCTCTGCATCGGTACTCGGAATCTGAGTCTTGCTCCGTTTGGTATTACTCTAGATAGGTAGTTCTCCTTTTCTTGGAATTCTCCATGCTAAAACGTTTGAACACTTTATCCAAATACGTACTTTGACTAAGTCCAATTAGTCTTTTACTCTTATTTCTCAAAATCCTTATCCCTAGAATATAGGCAGCCTCTCCCAGATCCTTCATAGTTAAACATTTTCTAATTCAAACTTCTTGCAAAATTGGAATGTTGTTTCCCATGGGAAGCATGTCATCAACATACAATACTGTAGAAGTGAATAATCGACAATATGAATTAAAATCAGAGTAATCAAGTGAAGAACACAATATCTAAATAGAATCTGGTTTCAGCTCATATTACTTTCAATGAACAAAGAGTAGAAAACAGATAGTGAATAAGGGAAGACTCTCCTATCTAAACTCTGAGTTCAGCTCCTATTTATAGGAGGACTGAAAGTACAAAAAATACTAAGGCTATGAATTCAGCTTCGTCTAAAAGGTGCCTTAGTAAATACATAATGAAACTAACGAAAGCATCTATTACACAGACTTCGACATATTACAATAAATTCGACTCTACAATCTCTCCCTTTGTAATAATGTCGAACTTCTCAATTGTTGAGAATCTGTGCAGCAAAATGCATCATTCTACGAATCTCCGAATACCAGCTCATAACCTTCTTTAACTCTGCTTTATTACCATCATTATTCTTTTTGTAGTTATTCATATGAACCATGAAGTTCGTATATTGAGCTATACCATATCTCTCCACTTCATTTACTTGAAACAAAAATCTTTTATCTTTCCCATTCTTATCATTTCCTTCAGATACCAATCCCAAAAGCTTTAAACATATATCCCCATCAGAATATTTCTGTAGTTTAGCTTGAGACTTCATCACTTCCACAGCTACTTTCACTTCCTTCCCAAGTGCAGTTGATAATTCAACATCAGTCAAAGCTAGATAATCATAGTAATTGTCTATGAAAATTTTGATATGACCAAGACCTAGTCTTAAAATTTCCTTATCGGTTCCTTGAAGTTGTGAAGCATCCATGTCTTTCAAAATTAGATCAACTTGAATAAGATCATTCAAATTCATGAGAGGGAAATTTGCAACTGAGAAATCACAAGTAACATTGTTCTCCCTAACAACATGATAACGGAAGTTCTGTATCATGTTCTCAAACATTACATCTTTTATAATACTTAACACCCTTGTGATCTTGATGAGTGACCAAACTTCCTCTTGTTCCTTTCCAACAACAGCATGAAACCGAAGTTTCATATGAAGAAACTCATCTTCATTCTTGAACTTCTCTATCACCTTATACTGAGCTGTTATGAACATCATTTCGTTAACTGGAAAGTCAAATTGATTCACATCGGAATTTTCGATAGAATAACTCTTTCATGGTTTCTTCTCAAATGCATACATATGATTGTATGGCACTCTGGTTTCGATGTTTTTGTAACTATGCAACTTCTTAGGATCTCCCTTATCCATGTGTGGTGGATCATTCTTATGAAGCCTCATTATTCTTTGAATTTGTCTCTGTTTCTCCATTTCAGCTTCTATCTCAGCCTTTTTCTCTTCCTTTGATTTTTCAATCAAAATTTCTTTCCCTTTATCTTTTTTAGCTTCAGAAATCTTTTGCTTTGAAGAACTTGAACTTCCTCCTTCAGTTTTTGAACCAATCACAATTCCTTCCATTATAGGTCTTGTTGTGGTTATAATGGCTTGTGTTGTATTGACTTTCGAAACTATTGGAGTTAAAATTTGAGTTGACACTACCTTTGTTGCAACTTGAGTAGGTATCACCTTTTCGACAGTTGTAGGCTTAGTTTTACCCACTTGAGCTTTCTTCTCTTTTTCTCCCCCTTGCACCCCTATGACAAAAGGTGGGGAACCAGTAGGTAACATATTTGAAAACTTCGAAATTGGAGCAACAACCTTTTGAATAGCTTGATCCAGACTGTGTAACTTCTGAGTTAAAAACTCAGGAGTTAAAAACGAAGTTGGAGCAGGTTTTGACACTAATTATTTTAGTTCACCAAGTAAAGCTCCCATCTTGTCGAAATTTTTTCCATCTTCATTAGCCTTTGCTTCAAACATAGGAGTTAATGATTGATACCACTCGACAACCTTTGTGGCTGCAGCCGCTATGGTGTCAACATTCAACTTGATTATCGAATAGTTTGAGTTCAGCTCATTTATCTCTTTTGCGACTTCAACCTTCAGCTCCTCAAGTTTTCGGTTGACATCTTCTCATACAATCTTGACATATTTAACAAAAAGAACATGACGTTCTTTTGCTACCATACGAAGATATTTGACTTGAGAGTTAAACGAATTAGCCTGAGCCTTGACCCTTAATTCGTTATTTTTATCAACAATGTCCAATTGTCTCTGCATTCAGAGCTCCATTGCCTTAAACATAACACCAACTTCTATTCCCGAAACTGAATTCTTTGCTCCAGAATCAGCTTGTGATTGTAGAATAGAGTTAAGTTTCCTGTTCAAAAATTTAAATTGCTTACCAGACATCAACATGTGATTTGGTATATCCTCTTCTTCTGAATCAAAGTGTAAGTCATCAAAAATTCCTCCGAAACCTCTTCCATCTGTTTCATCATCGGAATTGGGTTTTGGTGGATTGGTGGATTGAGATTGAAAAAGAGTGGTAATTTCTTGTTGTAGAATTTGTTCGAATGTAGGTGAGGTGGTGACTGTTTGAACTTGAGTAACAAAAGATGGAAACAAAACATCGACAGTTGAAATTGGTGTAAAAATAGATGGATTGGAAATACCTTGAGTAATCAAGGATTGTGATTCGTCAACACTCACATTAACATGTGCACCCGTATCAGATATGTTTACAACAATGTAAGAAATTAGAACGTCCTCAGAAGTTGATTTGATAAGAACAATTTCGAGTGGACAAGTTGTTGTTGGTGGTGGAATTGAGGTAGTGGATATTGGTAATGATAGTCTTGGGGAATTCGATCCCAAAGGTGTGTCTAGTACAATTTCACTATCAGATGAGTCTTCATGAATAACCAACTTCCTTTTCTTTCTCTTTTCGGAAATATGCTTTGCCACATCCTCAGCTCGTCTTTTCTTCGAGGATGGGGATATCGGGGCTGGTATATCACGAATAATTACCCCTCTACTGTTTATCTTTTTTTTTCGAACAATTGGTGAAAGATAATCCGTAACATCCGGATTTCCAGGTACATTATTTATTCATTTATATTGGAGATTTTGGAGAGACTCGGCGAGTTGATGCTTAGACTCGCCGAGTAGAGTCGCGGATTCCATCCGGGTTAATGACCGGACTCGACGAGTCGAAAAGTGGACTCAGCGATTCCATGTTGTTTAATGAAACCCTAATCCCTGGGGTTTGAGACCTATTTAAAGGGGCTTATAGCCACCATTTGCGGCTACCAGACCCCTGAGTTAAACCCTAGAAATCTAGAGCATTTGTGAGGAAGAAGAGACCATTTTTGATCCTTGTGTGGGTGTTTTTGAAAGAAGAAGGTGACCAAGGCAAGAGGGAGCTGAAGAGGGTGCTATTCTATGGATTTCAGAGCCTAAGGACTTCTTATTGAGGTATAGATTCGATCCTTCTTCAGTTTTGGGTGTTAATCCTTGAGAGTTAGGGTTTCTAGACCATTTAGAGTATGTATGATGGTGCAATTGGCCCCTTCTTGTGTTGAGGATTCGGATTTGGATCCAAAGAGGTCCAGAGACCTAAACCCCTTGATCTTTATAGGGTGACATTGGGTGATAAGAGCTTAGGGTGACATATTGAGGCCTTTTCATCATATAGAGCCATTGGGTCTTTTCATGGGCATCAAGATCCAAACTTTACATGTTTATATTGCTTAAGGAGGCCAGATCTATGAGTTAGAGGAACGGATCTGACCTCAAGAGGTCTTTTGAGCTTGAGCATGGCATGAACTCGCCGAGTACCAAGAAAGACTCGACGAGTATGGTTAGGGTTTTCCCCATAGATCGCTCAGTGAGTGCTTGCCGAGTCGGGGGAATGACTCAGTGAGTCAAAGGGAATTAGGGGATTGGAGTTCAAGGCAGAACTCGCCGAGTTCATAATGGGACTCGGCGGGTTGAGTCGGGGTGGCCCCGCGATTCATGCCATGTGTAACCCGTCGAGCAGGGGAAAGACTTGACATGTCATGCGAGTCTAGGGGATTAGTGGACACACGTAGACTCACCGAGTCACCCAAGTGCACTCGACGAGTCGGGTCAAAGTTTGACCATTGACTTTTGTTGACTTTGAGGGTTTGGTCAACGTTGGGGTCTTTGTATCAAAGGAGGGGTAAAATGGTCTTTTACCCTTCTGAGGATGCCAAGAGAGGGCTGAGTGTAGTCTCGAGAGTTATATTTATGAGAGTTTTACTTTATGTGATTTACCGAGACATTTGAGGCGAGTCTTCTCACTATACTTACCTAGAGTGGTAACAGAGTTATGTGCTAGTGTACTGTTGATTTATGTGCCAGTGAATTTGTATGCTATTTATGTGTTATTATGATATGTGATATGCATGATTCAGAGTTTCCAAAGATAGGACCAGTGGGTTCATAGAGTTAGGGCTAGAGAACCCATGGAGAGTTGGGACTGGAAGGTCCCATTGAGACACACTGACCAGAGGGTCATCAGAGCTATAGCCTTGAGTGGCTAATATGTGTTAGAGTGATATTTTGGGGAACTCACTAAGCTTTTATGCTTACAGTGTTATGTGTTTCAGGTACCATTGATGATCGCAGGATGGCGCCGGCATCATTCGTACACATACATGGAGTTTTATGTATTTTGATCTTGGGAAATGTTTTGTGATCAGAGATATGGTACAATGAGATTTTATTAATAAATGTGAATGAAAAATGTGTTTTGGAAATGTAAAAAAAAATTGTTTTAATTTTTACGGTGTTACAAGTTGGTATCAGAGCCTTGGTTTGAGGGATTCGGATGCATCTTCGGGCATATCTGAACTCAAACTGAGGACTTGTGAAAAGTTTTGATAACAAAACAATTTTAAAAGAGTAAAAAGATTTTTGATACAAACAGAGCAAAGCCGTGTGTACGATCAGCCAGCGCCCGAACGATGATTTCCCAAAATACCCCTGCAATAAGTGTTATGAGATATATTATGTTATGTTATATGATGAGCTATATTATGCATGATAGAGTAGACTAGGTATTCTTATGAGGACTAGAGTGGCCTGATATGTGATGCCTTAGTCTAGGAGTTCTGCTGCTAGGGATGCTTGAGAGTGTTTAGATAGCAGCGAGAAGCTTATGAGAGATCTGCTAGTGAGTAGCATTTGATTAAGGAGAGTAGAGTACTTGGAATTTGGGACTCTAGGAGGAGGACTTTGGATGAATGATGATGCGGTGAGGACGGTAGTATTGGGCCCGTACTACCGAAGGCACCGGATCAGTGCGCAGCCCAAGTAAGAATCCTTAGGGTACTAGAGATCAAGAATGATTGGGATATCGAGTGTGTGTACACCCGAGCGAGTCTCTAATATCTTGTGTTGTATTTCAGAGAGACATCATGCTGGGGACACGCCACAGGCCAGGAACTAGTGAGGGGGGTGTGAGCGATGAGGAGCTCTGCCAGATGATTCATGATGAGGTGGCTGCTGCCATCCGTGCTGAGATTCTAGAGATGTGCGGGTCTATCAAGACCACCCTGATAGAAACATTTGACGAGAGATATGCTGCTCTTTCTGATGCTGTTGTTGCTGCGGCCACTGTAGTTGTAGCTGCGACTAGACCGCAGGGTGGTGATGTGTTGCTGTTCCGGGAATTCAGCAACACAAAACCACTGGAGTTTGATGGGACCCAAGACCCGATTGAAGCTATGAGGTGGATCTCATACATTGAGGGGGTGTTTCTTCACTTGCTCATCTCCTGAGCATTTGAGAGTCCGGTTCGCGTTGAACCAGCTTCGCTTAGGAGCGAAGGACTGGTGGAAGTTTGTGACGGCGCATTATTCGCCTACTGATCTTGCCGCAGTGACCTGGGAGAGGTTCACTGCTATGTTCCGAGATGAGTACGTTCCCCAGGTGGAGAGGGAGCTTTTGGCCTAGGAGTTTCTGACCCTCAAGTAGGGTACTGAGTCTGTTACAGTGATTACGAGGATGTTCTATGAGCGGGCGATGTTCTGCCCAGAGCACGTCTCCTCCGAGCAGGCACGTATGAGTCGATATCTGAGCATTTTGAGGAGGGATATATGGGAGTTCGTGGCGAACTCGACGTACCGGACGTTTGCTGAGCTTCAGGCAAATGCCCGGAAGAGGGAGATAGAGTTTGAGACCCAGGCTAAGAGGAGGCTGAGTCTCAGGGAAGGGATCGGCGACCGGAGCAGTCTCAGGTGGCAGCCAAGCGGGCCAAGCCCGCTGATTCAAGATCTGGGAGTCAGAGGGGCCGCACTTGTGGCAAGTGCGTCAAGAGCCACGATGGGGTGTGCAGAGCGGGGTCTTGCTACAAATGTGGCAAGGAGGGGCATATGGCCAAGGATTTCCCCAAGGGGTTTGTAGTATGCTTTCACTGCAACCGGACCGGACACCGGAAGGCAGAGTGTCCATAGTTGCGAGGGACATCTCAGGGATCTGCCCCTGCTGCTATCAGAGCTACTGAATGCCGGCCAGTGAAGGCCAAGACACCGAAGGCATGAGGGAGAGCCTTTCAATTGACCGCGGAGGAGGTCCGCACAGCGCCCGATGTCGTGGCTGGTATGTATTCTTTCATGTATTTATTTTGATGTTGGAGATATGGTGTTTATATTATGTTATGCATAGGTACTTTTCTTGTGAGTTATGTACCTGCCTTGGTGTTATTTGACTCGGGTGCGAGTCGGTCTTTTATATATTTGGCTTTTAGTCAGCACAGCAGTATTAGCCGAGAGGCGTTGAGTCGACCTCTGAGAGTTTCCATAGCTGACGAGAGGGCAGTGTATACCACCGAGGTGATCCGAGGGTGTGTACTCGAGATTTTTGGTGTTGACTTTCCGATCGATTTAGTTCCTATTGCGATGGGAGATGTTTGTGTCTTCGTGGGCATGTACTGGTTGAGCAAATTTGGAGCGGTTATCGACTGCGAGAGACAACTGGTGACCATACGATACCCTACTGGGGGAGTTCTTACGGTGTACGGCGAGGGTACACGTTCTGGGTCAGCATTTTGTTCGGCCGCTAGAGCGAGACAGAGTGTACAGCAGGGTTGTAGTGGGTTTGCGGCGTACGTGATGGATACGAGGGTTAATTCAGGGAGGCCGAGGACAGTTGATGAGGTTCTGATAGTGCGAGAGTTCCCGGATGTTTTCCCGGAGGAGTTGTCGGGAGTGCCTCCTGAAAGGCAGGTAGAGTTGCATATCGATTTGGTTCCGGGGGCAGCACCTATCGCCAAGGCGCCCTATCGCCTTGCACCTCCAGAGATGCAGGAGTTATCCTCGCAGCTTCAGGAGCTTCTGGGGAAGGGGTTTATTCGGCCAAGCAGTTCGCAGTGGGGAGCGCCTATCTCTTTGTCAAGAAAAGGGATGGTTCACACCGGATGTGCATTGATTACCGGGAGTTGAACAAGTTGACGGTCAAGAACAGTTACCCGTTGCCGAGGATCGACGATTTGTTCGATCAATTGCAGGGAGCATCTTGGTTTTCCAAGATTGATTTGAGGTCTGGATATCATCAGATGAGCGTGCGAGATGAGGATATCCAGAAGACAGCATTCAGGACTCGTTACGGGCATTACGAGTTCGTGGTGATGCCTTTCGGGCTCACCAATGCACCGACGGCATTCATGGATATCATGAACAGAGTGTGCAGGCCGATGTTGGACCGCTCAGTGATCGTGTTCATCGACGATATATTGGTGTATTCAAAATCCAGAGAGCAGCATGAGGAGCACTTGAGGGAGATCCTTGGGGTTCTGAGATCGGAGAGGCTTTACGTAAAATTCTCCAAGCGTGATTTCTGGTTATGGGAGGTCCAGTTCCTTGGGCACCTCGTTAACCAGAATGGGATATTGATCGATCCAGCCAAGATTGAGGCAGTGATGAGTTAGGAGGTGCCGAGATCCCCCACCGAGATCAGGAGTTTCCTAGGGTTGGCTGGCTATTATAGGAGATTCACCAGGGATTTCTCCAAGATCGTCGTGCCACTCACCAAGTTGACCCGAAAGGGTGTTGCTTTCTCATGGGGCCCAGAGCAGCAAGCCTCCTTCGAGACACTTCGCCAGAGACTATGCGAAGCCGCGATGTTAGCCCTTCCGGAGGGGATGGAGGACTTCGTAGTGTATTGTGACGCGTCGATATCGGGGTTGGGAGCGGTGCTTATGCAAAGGGGGCATGTGATAGCATACGCATCGAGGCAGCTGAAGCCTCACGAGATGAGGTATCCCACCCACGATCTGGGGTTGGGGGCAGTGGTGTTCGCTCTCAAGATCTGGCGTCACTATCTGTATGGGGTTCGGTGTACCATATCCACGGACCACAAGAGCCTGAAGTATTTGATGGATCAGCCTAACCTGAACATGCGACAACGAAGATGGTTGGATGTGGTGAAGGATTACGATTGTGAGATCCTATACCACCCGGGCAAGGTTAACGTTTTAGCCGATGCCCTGAGTCGTAGGGTGGAGGGTGCCCCAATACGAGATGTTTGTATGAGGCTGATAGTGATGACCCCAGTGTTTGACGCCATTCGAGGGGCCCAGGATGAGGCCGTGAGACCAGAGAACCGTAAGAGGGAGCGGGTTATCGGGCAGGTATCGGAGTTCGTCACCGATAGTCTAGGGCTTCCGACCTTTCAAGGTCGGATTTGGGTGCCGTTTGTGGGCGGAACGCGTACTATCTTGATGGACCTGAAGAAAGAGTATTTGGTGGCCCTGTATGAAGAGGGATGTTGCATGGTTCGTTGAGAGGTGTTTGACCTGTCACAGGGTTAAGGCCAAGATAGTACCATGGATTTTAAGGTTGGAGGTTCCCGAATGGAAGTGGGAACAGATTACCATGGATTTTATCACCAAATTGCCGAGGACTTCTAGGGGCGTCGATGCAATTTGGGTGATTGTGGACAGGTTGACGAAGAGCGCTCACTTCCTTGCTATCAGTGAGAGTTCTTCCGCGGAGAGGTTGGCAGAGTTGTACGTGAAGGAGGTGGTATCACGGCATGGGGTGCCGATCTCGATTGTCTCAGATCGAGAGGTGCGTTTCACTTCCAGGTTCTGGAAGAAATTTCATGAGGAGTTGGGCACGAGGCTACATTTTAGCACCGCATACCACCCACAGACCGACGGGCAGAGCGAGCGGACGATTTAGACGCTCGAGGACATGCTTCGGGCATGTGTACTAGGCTTCGGAGGGAGTTGGGACACATTTTTGCCTATGGCTGAGTTTTCCTATAACAACAGCCATCATTCGAGCATCGGTATGCCACCCTTTAAGTTGTTGTATGGGAGGAGGTGTCGGACTCCCATTTGCTGGGGTGAGGTCGTTCAACATGTGATGGGTAGTACAGAGATAGTACTTCAGATGACCGAGCAGGATCCAGCAGGTCAGGCAAAGGTTACTGACGACTCAGAGTCGTCAGAAGAGCTACGCAGACAGGCGTCGCTAGGAGCTCGAGCTCCAAGTTGGTGACTTCGTACTCCTGAAGGTATCTCCTTGGAAAGGAGTGATCCGATTCAGGAAGAGAGGCAAGTTGGGGCCTCGGTATATTGGTCCTTTCAGGGTGACCGGTAGGGTGGGCAAGGTAGCATACCGTTTGGAGCTACCTGCGGAGTTGAGCCAGATTCATGATACCTTCCACGTGTCTCAGTTGAGGAAGTGTATCGCCGATGAGTCGGCAGTGGTTCCATTAGAGGACATTCAGGTGGATGCGAGCCTGAACTATGTTGAGAGGCCGATCGCGATTCGGGATAGAAGGATCAAGACTTTGAGAAATAAGGAGGTTTCATTGGTTCAGGTTCAGTGGCAACATCGGAAGGGTTCCGAGGTGACCTGGGAGCCAGAGTTAGAGATGCGCGAGCAATATCCATAGTTGTTTGTGGAAATAGACTTCGAGGGCGAAGTCTGATTCTAGTGGGGGAGGATTGTAACATCCGGATTTCCAGGTACATTATTTATTCATTTATTTTGGCGATTTTGGAGAGACTCGGCGAGTTGATGCTTAGACTCGCCGAGTAGAGTCGCGGATTCCATCCGGGTTAATGACCGGACTTGGCAAGTCCATGTTGTTTAATGAAACCCTAATCCCCGGGGTTTGAGACCTATTTAAAGGGGCTTATAGCCACCATATTCGGCTACCAGACCCTTGAGTTAAACCCTAGCAATCTAGAGCGTTTGTGAGGAAGAAGAGATCATTTTTATCCTTGTGTGGGTGTTTTTGCAAGAAGAAGGTGACCAAGGCAAGAGGGAGCTGAAGAGGGTGGTGTTATTCTGTGGATTTTAGAGCCTAAGGACTTTTTATTGAGGTATAGATTCGATCCTTCTTCAGTTTTGGGTGTTAATCCTTGAGAGTTAGGTTTCTAGCCCATTTAGAGTATGTATGATGGTGCAATTGGTCCATTATTGTGTTGAGGATTCGATCTGGATCCAAAGAGGTCCAGAGACCAAAACCCCTTGATCTTTATGGGGTGACATTGGGTGATAAGAGCTTAGGTGACATATTGAGGCCTTTTCATCATATAGAGCCATTGAGTCTTTGCATGGGCATCAAGATCCAAACTTTACATGTTTATATTGCTTAAGGAGGCCAGATCTATGAGTTAGAGGAACGGATCTAACCTCAGGAGGTCTTTTGAGCTCGAGCATGGCATGAACTCGCCGAGTAGGGTTAGGGTTTTCCCCATAGATCGCTTAGTGAGTGCTTGCCGAGTCGGGGGAATGACTCGATGAGTCAGAGGGAATTAGGGGACTGGAGTTCAAGGAGGAACTCACCGAGTTCATAATGGGACTCGGCGAGTTGAGTCGGGGTGGCCTCGCGATTCATGCCAGGTGTAACCCATCGAGCAGGGGAAATACCCGACGTGTCATGCGAGTCTAGGGGATTAGTGGACACGCGTAGACTTGCCGAGTCACCCAAGTGCACTCGGCGAGTCGGGTCAAAGTTTGACCATTGACTTTTGTTGACTTTGAGGTTTTGGTCAACATTGGGGTCTTTGTATCAAGGAAGGGGTAAAATGGTCTTTTACCCTTCTGAGGATGCCAAGAGAGGGTTGAGTCTAGTATCGAGAGTTATATTAATGAGAGTATTTACTTTATGTGATTAGGCGGAGGCTACACCATATTTCTACCGAGTCAGAGATTTACTGAGACATCTGAGGTGAGTCTTCTCACTATACTTACCTAGAGTGGTAACAGAGTTATGTGCTAGTGTACTGTTGAGTTATGTGCCAGTGAATTTGTATGTTATTTATGTGTTATTGTGATATGTGATATGCATGATTCAGAGTTTCCAGAGTGTAAGTCCCAAATCTAATGGATCCAAATCAGTGATCAATTAAGGAAAACATCAAATAGAGTGTAGAAGGAGTAGAAGAAGAATTAATCCAAGCATGCACACATCTATATCATATAAATTTCAGGTACACCGTGGGAAAACACACACATACGTCACTGACGTCTCTTTACAACTGACACAGACACACTCTATTTATAGGACCACCAGCCGCACACGTGTGTACAGCCGCACACGCGTGTATGGCCGCACACACTCGCTAACATACTACAACCAACATAGCAAACCCCAAGACCCTACCAAGACCTATACAAGATGAATGCCTAGCTCAAACCACAAAATTATGACCTAACAATCTCCCCCTTAGTTTGAGCTAGCATGGACTCAGGTCTTCTTCATCGGTGATCTCTTCCTTGAGCTCTGAGATAGATGGCCCTGCTCCCCCTAAACTTCCTTCACCTATTGATATTCATTTGCCACGAGGTAAAGGATCTGAATCTTGTTGAGCAAGAAACCTAGCAAGCCTCAAAGAGGCAACATCATGCGTAGGTTGTGGAGGAGAAGAACCCCGACTTCAAACGAAGATCTAACATTACTTGGTCCTTTTAGGGTCGGTTGAGTTGGTGTAGCAGCTTTGGAGGGTTGTTGGATTGGTGGTACTTGTTCTTGGATAAGATCTCCCTGCCTCTGATCAAGTCATCTTATTTTCACAAGAGGCTGGGAGGTTTGTGTCAGTATCTGATCACTCATCAAATGGCAATAAAGTTGGAATAGCAAATGGAAGGGGAGGAATCCTTGAAGTTGTATCCATATCGGTTGAAAGGTGTCGGCCATCTGATAAAAAGTTGGAGACGTCACTTTGAGAACACCACTAACTCCTTTTGTCAATGATCAAGCAGCAATAGAATAAGAAGATGAAAAGAAATCGAGCTTGCACACGTTTATATCAGAAAAACGTCAGGTACAACTCGATGGAACACTCTGTAACACTATTGCAACGAGGTCTTCACTGCTTAACCGTATATCATTATCCGTAGTCTATAAGCTGATATGTGAGACACTCAACAAGCTATACTTTAACTCAGGAGCGTAGATGACGTTCTCAAAGCTCAACACTCCATTTACAACTATTCATTTTTGAGTGATCTTCCCTCCATCTCCTCCCGTGAAGGAAACATAGCCCCCATTAAAATTCTGAATGACGTGCAGTTGGGAGATGTCTCCTGTCAATGTGCCTGGAACAACCACTGTCGACGTACCAAGGTTTGACGACATTCCTCCACAGCTGTTCCTGCACAATGAGCGGGATTATTTAGATTTGGGGACCCAGGTCATTACAAGCCTGCGTCCCAACCGCACACACCAACCTCACACTCAACCGCACACTCCAATCGCACACTCTAACCGCACACCCTCAAACTCCAACCGCACACCTTCAAAGTTCCTTCAAAATTGACACTGAATTGGCTCTGATACCAATTGTAAGTCCCAAATCTAATGGATCCAAATCAGTGATCAATTAAGGCAAACATCAAATAGAGTGTAGAAGGAGTAGAAGAAGAATTAATCCAAGCATGCACACATCTATATCATATAAATGTCAGTTACACCGTGGGAAAACACACACATACGTCACTGACGTCTCTTTACAACTGACACAGGCACACTCTATTTATAGGACCACCAGTCGCACACGTGTGTACAGCCGCACACGAGTGTGCAGCCGCACACGCGTGTATGGCCGCACACACTCGCTAACATACTACAACTAACATAGCAAACCCCAAGACCCTACCAAGACCTATACAAGATGAATGCCTAGCTCAAACCACAAAATTATGACCTAACAATTAAATTGGAAATTATTTATTTCTAGGAAATAGTAATTTTCATTAGCAAGTAACATTATATATAATTCATATGGTATGAATTAATAAGTCATGCACAACATTTTGGACTAGATAAATTCTTTTGTTTTTTACCAAAAAAGTTTAAGTTTATATTCTATAAACTTGGTTTATAAATTATTAACCGATTTTGTATTCTTTTGCCTTTATAATAATCAAAATTTGGATAGTAAAAAGAGAGTATGGGTTTTTCATTTGTTGAATGAAAACAACACTCCTCCAAAAAGACAAGCATGGACAATATGATTATAATAAGGAGTGATGGTCTTTTGATTAATTTATTCAAAAGAAAGGCATGGCTTGAAGCATGGGAACACATAGGATTTAGGGGCATGGGTTCTTAAAGAGTTAAGAACTTATGGACCAAAGTTTTTCTATATAAAGTGAGGTTTTCATTCTCTTGTCCAAAAAACCCATGCAAAAATTCGAAATTTGTTTTCTTCATCCCACTCTCTCTATTTTTGTTAAGAACACATGAAGATTACTTGCTTCTTGATGCTCTCTTTATGTTCTTATTTTGATAAGAACATAAAGCTTAAGAGTCTTAAGTGTTTTATACAAAAGAAATAGCATTCTACATCAAGTTGATTCATTGTTGTTATCTCTAAAGTTCAACATTCTTCATCAACTTCCAAACCTCCCAAGAGGATCTAAAGAACTACAAAGGTTGTAATTTTCTCCATCTTCTTCTTTGGTACTTGTTTTTTCTTTCCAAACTTTGCAAGAAGATCCTTGGTGGGTTTAACTTGTTTATGTTATTCAAGAATGATCAATTCTTCCATTGCGTTATCTTTTGTTTTTGAAACTAATTTTGAATAAAAACCCAACACGAACAACAATAGCTCCTGGGTGTTTGTGGGTTTATTGTCGATGATAGGAGGGGTTGGAAGGTGGTTGAAACACAGGGTTTTTAGCCCTTCCTTATTTCTTTGTCTTTCCAATAAATAAATGGATAAAAGGGAGCGATCGAGAGAAGAGTGTGAGGGAAGGAAGAAAGTGATGTTTGTGCAAGGTATGGTTGATCTTTATGGTATAAAAATTGATTTCTTCAAATAAGTTTAGTGTACCATTCATATCTTGGAAAGATATTTCCATATTCGTGTGTTTGAGATAAGTTTCAGATATTTGGAGGGAATTATATAAACATACAACACATATACCCATTTGCGTTAAAAGTTTGATATATATATATATATATATATATATATATATATATATATATATATATATATATATATATATATATATATATATATATATATATATATATATGTGTGTGTGTGTGTGTGTGTGTGTGTGTGTGTTACAGAGAAATCAAGATTATGTATGTAATGAATATCAAAATTGATTTTCATGCTAGTTCTTGGTCTTTTAAAGTCATATATGACACACACACACACACACACACACACACACACACATATATATATATATATATATATATATATATATATATATATATAATTGTGATGTCATATAATTATATTCACATACTGTGTTTACATTGTGGTGATTTAGGTAATAATTGTAGTATAAATGAGTATTTATAAAAGATATAGCAAAATAACTTTAATTGTTTATAAAATATGAAACTTATATATATATATATATATATATATATATATATATGTATATATATATATATATATATATATATATATATATATGATTTTATAAACTTTATGTTATTTCCATTGTCAAAATCCACAACTGAATTTGATTTCGAAAATATATAGAGAATAAAGTCACAATACTCAAAACCATGTCAAAATCAATAATTTAGAGTTTTGTATTTAATTTTTATAATTCTATAGTTTTGACGGAATCGGTTCGTCTTTGGAATATAATAGCATTAAAATGAACTTTGATGATAAGCATAAGTCTTTAAATTCAAAATAGATTTATTCGCAAGCAATTGAGTATAATACAACTTAAATTTCTTAATAAAATACTGAAATATTACACAATAGATCTAATTATAATAACGTTCATGGCAATGGATCGACAGTTCTTGACCTACTTCGCCAGTTATTACATATATTGAAGCAGAGAAATAATTTACATGAGTTAAGTCATGTAAATGACTTAGATAATTATGTGTGTGATAATTGTGAATAGGAAATCCAGAGTATGGGTTGAATAAGGAAGTTCCAACCCTAGAGTATCACGCACACAAGCCATAATAAGGTGAGTAATGTTGACCCTTTCATATTTTGTTGCCCAATTGTTGGTATAATATCTATATGAAATACTTTAGAATGAAAAGTTGCAAATAATAGCATGAATTGGATGATGAGGATTTATGTTGAAATGGCACGAGTTGAAATTGAGATCATTATTATTGGACTGTCACGTGCTAACATTGAGTTTGTTATTGTTGGAATGTCACAGGTTGACACTAAGATCATTATTATCGGAATGTCACGAGTTGACATCGATTTTGATATTGTTGGAATGTCATGGGTTGACACTGTAATGTGATATGGGATGACGGGACGACAAATGATAAAGTTAACTATAAAGTAATAGAATTATCATGCTTTGAGTATATGTTGTACTTTTATAAATATCAAAATTGTTATGATTAATGAATTATTACTTACTAATCAATCAACTTATTTTTTCTTATTAATATGTGTTAAAGGACCAATTCATATGGATAAAGAAAAGAAGGTGGTGGAGTAGCCCTTAGTGGATTTTGAAATCAGTATAAACAAATATTATAATCTTTTGTAGAAATTCTAACCCAACTTGATATTGGGAAGCTTCTTTTATTGTAAATTGACAACTACTTGTTAGTGTTGGGCTTAATATTTTGAATACCCTATTTTGGTATAAAAAAAATTTGGTGTACTTTATATATAGTCGGGTGTTACAAAGACAAGAAGCTCGCATATGCTTCTAATTTCAACAACTTTCGTATACTCCATGGTGAAAGAGTAAAAGTTGTAGCTACTTGTTTTTCTTTGATTCTCATCTAACTCACCAGTGTCAAAACCATAAAAATAAATCTTGAAATCAACCTTAAATTTCTTTATGATCTTGGTGATGGTTGGGTAACTATCAAAATGATCTTACAAGGAAAGGGTAATGTCAAAAGGATGAATATTATTGCTTCCAACAAAGATTCAGATGTTGGGAATAAGAGTGTAACTATTATGTGTCATAATTGTAACATGATAAACCACGTTCATCGTGACTGCAAGTCCAAGAAGGTGAAGACCGATGCTTATTAAATGGAAAGGGAAATTGAAGCCTCCGATAAATAAAAAGCCTTTTTTATCCAAGGAGAAGAACAAGTCTGGTCATCAGGAGATGATAAGGAAGGTAAAGGCTCTCATAAATCTCTATGTCTCTGTTAGATGCCTTAGAAGCCTATCAGAAAGCTAAGGTAGAAAAAGACCTGGCCAACCAAGAGCTTTATCAAATAAGAGAGTGTTTTGAGGAGAATAAGGTAAGAATAGATCGTTTGGAGAAAGATTTTTCCTTAGAAAAAGATGCTAGAACTTTGGCTGATAGTAGACATGTACTAGCTTTAGAACAACAAGATGTATTAGTGTCTAATAATGTGTGTTTGAACAGATTAATAGAAAACGTTTACTCTACCATGAATCAAATTGAGCACAATCAAAATATTACAAATAATTTTCAATATCCATCATCCAAAAGAGGAGGTATTGGCACAAAAAACCATACTCCTCTGGAGGAACTAAAAAAAGAATGTGAAAATTTCAAGGGAGATAATCCAAAACTGGAATATGATAAGAAATGCATTTTTATTCTTGATTTAGAAGGAGTATTAGTATTTAATGAGTTTCAAAATGAATGTTTTGTACCAAGAATCTTTGACATTCCTTATGAAGTCACTGAAAATATTTCATCTTCAAAAAGTCATAATTATATTATCGATGATCAAGTAACATGCAACATAACTGGATTAATTCCAAACAACTATGTTATTGAAGAAATCATTCCAGGAACCTCTGGACATGCTTCTGATCAATCAATTGAAATTGGAGGAATTATATGGAGATGATCTATCGATGAAGAGTCTATTGATTAGCAAATTAACATGGACAAAATCCCTGATAGCTTGTATAGTCCACAACCTCTTCCCTCTAAAACCTTAAACTCCTCTGAAGTCACTCCTATCACTTTTAAAAAAACTGTTTTAAAACTAAAACGTGATTCACATGCTAAAGATTTAACATCTTATGTGTCTATTGATTCGATGCCTAAACATACATGTTCAACTATTCCCGTAGTCTTTAGTGTTACAAATCCAGTTGAAGGAGAATGCTCTGGATCTAAGCAAAAACCTGAATCCTCTGATCTTAAGAAACCTCAAGAACTTTTGGACAAAAGAGAACCTTAGTTAAATTGTTTGGAAATCTTACCAACCATGACCGAAGCAAAGACTGTAGTTGTAGTGAAAACCAAAGCTAGACTTATGGAAAGAATAAAAAAAAAGAATATGTTGCTAAGTTTGTCAAAAAAATATGTCCTACTTTAGGTAGTTCTCAATTTAAGCTGAAATAACCAACAAAACAAGTGAAAATATTTCCCAGATTTATACCACTAAACCCATTAAGTCAACCTCCTCTGTTCGAAAAGAAGAAAACTCATCACCTCCTATTCTTCTATAGAAATCTTTGTCTTCAAAGTATCAAAAATGCAAACTCGAACAATCATTACCTTTTGAAACTTCCCATGATTCTAACATTTAATATAACTGGAGGCTAAATGAAGTAAATATCACCTTTTGTATCTACCTAGTAATCCATCACAAGCCCACTCCCAAGTCTAAGTCCCATGATGACAATCATGATAAATTCCTATTAATGCTATATCTTTTGGCAAGAAACACTTCGGTCCCTAAAAATCTTGGGTACCGAAACCAATTGTTTGATTTCTTATAGGAATTGTGTCAGGACAAGTGAGGCAAAAATTGGTTCATTGATAGTGCATCCTCCTTATGCATGACGTGCAAATAGGAATATTTGTGTGGCTTCTAACGAACAACAAATGTGGAATATGTTACATTTGGGAATGACTAAAATGGTGTAATTAAAGGTTATGGTGTACTCACAAATGACATATTCACCATTCAGAAGGTTGCTTATGTCACTGGTCTCAAGCATAATCTCATCAGTGTACGAATGTTGATATATGGAAATTTCAAAGTTCAATTTGATGAAAGACACAACTATGTTCTATCTCAAGATCATGCCAAATTTTCATCACCTCGAAAAGAAATGGAAATATGTATTATATGGACATTGATCTCATGGTTGGAAAACTTTAATTATTTTTTCTTGTCAAAGCCACCTTTAACAAAAGTTGGCTACAGCACCGACGCTTGACGTCCTTGAACTCCAAAAAAAACAAAAGCTTGGTTACAGGAGAACATGTGCAAGGAATTCCACTTCAAAAGTTTGATAGTAATACCCTTTGTACTGCCTATGAATGTGAAAAGATCAGTAGAAAAAGACATCCTATGATCTTTGACTCTACCATCAAAGAACATTTACAGTTGCTACATATTGATCTTTGTGGCACAACGGTAATTAAAAACATGTCTCAGAAGAAATACATTTTAGTAATTGTTGACAACCACACTTGTTTGACATGGGTCTTCTTTCTTCGTCAAAAATCAGAAGTTGCAAATGAAATGATCAATTTAATCAAAAGAATAGAAGTACACATGAAGCTTCCTGTCATAAGCATCAGGAGTGACAACATAACTGAATTCACCAATGTATTTTGATTAATTATCTTGTTGATTAATTAGCAGAATTGTGTTGTTAAGCGAAGAAAAAAAACTCTTTTCGAATCTACCAAATCCATGCTCAACGTGGCCATCTTCTATTACATTTTTTGGCTGATGGTATGGTCACGACCTTCTTTGTTCATAACTGAAGTACCCTTAACAAATGACTCAAATGCACTCCTTATCAAGCCCTAAATGGTAAGAAACCAAATGTAAAATCTATCATATCTTTGGTTATAGCAGTGGTGGAGCCAATGCATTACTAGTGGGGTGCATGGACCCCACTTAAATGTGGGTCCCACCAGTTATATTCATAAAAAAAAAAATAGAAAATTTTCAAGTGCATTGTCCCCACTGAAAATTCATCTGCACCCACTTACCTCCCATTTGAATACTCAAAAGCTTAGCAACTTCTTTTGTTGTTTAATATTCACCAATATTATCCCTCTTCTTTCATCTTCCTTAAACATAGTCGCTCATTTACCATTCTTCTACTCCCGTTGCCAAAGATTGGATGGAATTAGATTGGTCAACAGATTGGGTCAACAGTCAACAGTCAATAGACCGGTCATGTCACACCCCCAAACCTGAACGGCGGAAACGTTCGGGGGCGGATGACTTCATGTGGTAACGTAACAAATGAATACATAGTAAAGAAAGCAATACAACCATCATATATATAATTGAAAGTTTACATTTGTCAAAAGTTACATGTTCAAAACTCAATTACAATATGATGTCAAAAATACGAGATTAAACTGGCGCCGCAGCATCCCTTCATCAAAAGCGTAATGAATACCTGAAATTACTAATTTCCTGGGACATACAAGTAATTTTGAAAGAGTAGGTCAGCATTTAAGCTGGTGAATTTCATAAGTATTTAAGTGACAATGTTTGAATGAAATGAAATGTTTTATCTTTGTTTGTTTGTGTTTAGAAAATCCTATATTTTCTACTAGTATAAAAGTAGCCTTCACTCAAGACCAATGTTTGTCTCCAAAATGTATGTAAGTGTAAAATAACCAATGAGTTTGAAAATCTTGTAAATCAATGCATTTTTAATACACCTTGTGAGTTTTATAACCATACTATTGACTCGGAATGCCTATACACAATGTTCTTCAGGCGTTGGAATGTTATGACGTTTGTCACCCCAAACGGTGGACTGCAGCTAACAGTCAGGGCGCGGGTTGTCAAGCCCGTATAGATCTATACACAAACACCATGCTCCCCCTCCAAGGGATTTTGGTATATAATACAGGACTTGAAATGTGTACTCGAACGTACATGAAGTTAGTGTCTCACAAAACCGTGGTATAAAAACAGATCTACTTGTTAAAATGTTACGTTTGTTCTTGTATACGAAAGTAAACTTCTTGAAATTCATGTTTCTAGTACATAAGAGTTAGAAATTTGTTCGTAAAACTATACCTATTATAGTTTTCTAAAAGTGTGTCTTGTTTGTTTAGAAATACCTAGAAAAAGAATCACTTGTTTATGAAAGCATAGATTTTTGGTGTAGTGTCTAAGATAGACAAGAATAATCTAAGAAAAGTTTAGTTTATACATGCATTACAACAAATTTATATTTCAAACGATAGAATGCTATTTTAGCATATTATATATATATATATATATATATATATATATATATATATATATATATATATATATATATATATATATATATATATATATATATATATATATATATATATATATATATATATATATATATATATATATAAAAGTTCCTTAAAGGTTTATAAATCGCATGTGATTTGGATATATAACAGCATATAAAAGAGTTTCTTTATGTAACACACAATAATACTCGTGTGTTTTACTTGTAATCCCCCCTTGAAAGCATATAAAAGCATTTAGAATATTTAAAAAGGTTGATTAAGGGGTATGAAACTCACTTGAAAGTTTTGGAGATAGCGAGGTGGAAAACCGGGCAGAGTTTTGTCTCGGGAAACGGATTTTCCTCGGGATTCTCGGGAATCTCGGGAGTAAAATCGACCCTTGGGACTTGAGCCAAAAAGACGGGTCGGACGGGACAGCGGGTCGGACGGGTCGGACGGGACAGCGAGTCGGACGGGTCGGCGCTTCGGACGGGTCGGACGGGTCGGCTTCTTCGGATAGGGCGACGTGGACGATCAGAGGCCAAGTCCCTCGGGTACGCTGGGCGTACAGGGGTACGCAGCGCGTACCTCGGATGAGGACGTTGACTCCCCTTCGGATAATGTCCGAATTTTGATTTAAATAAATAATTAATTTATTTAATAAACTTCAAAAATTCATATCTTCTTCATACGAACTCCGTTTTCGATGGTCTTTATATCCCCGCATAGGTGAGACTACGCTCTACAACTTTCGTTTAGACTCCGTCGGCAAATTCCGAAATTATTTTTTTTATTATTTATTATAAACTCATCGTGTTTAAGGAATTTCTTTGAAAATTCATAACTTCTTTATCTGATGTCGGTTTTTGCCAGACTTTTTACCGCTGGAATACCATTGTCGAGACCTTCAATTCTCGTTTAGGTCATTCCGGCCAAAAGTCGCTCGATCTCCGATTCGAGTTTTTAGCTGTCTGTTGCTAAGCCGAACTTGGAAAAATCATAACTTCGCTATATGAAGTCGGATTTGGGCGTTCTTTTCACGTACGATCATGGTTCAAAGATATTTAAACATAGAAGGAAATTAAATAGAACTATTTGTACATTTTATTATGAAAGTAGATTTTATTACTCAAAAGTGGTTACAATACTTGACCCATTTTGGTCATTACAAAGAGTTGAAATATCGGGTTGTCACATCATCCCCCCGTTAGAGAGAATTTCGTCCCGAAATTTAATGTAGTAAAGATACTAGTTAACATGAAAGAGATGAGGGTACTTTTGTTTCATCTGATCTTCGCGTTCCCATGTGAATTCAGGTCCCCGCTTGGCGTTCCAGCGAACCTTCATGATGGGTATACGACTTTGTTTTGTTTGTTTGACCTCTCGGTCCATGATTTCTACTGGTTCTTCCACAAAGTTGAGGCTCTCGTTGATCTCGATCTCGTCGAGTGGAATAACAAGAGTCTCGTCGGACAGACACTTTTTCAAGTTTGAGACGTGGAAGGTTGGATGGATGTTACTAAGTTCGCGCGGTAGGTTAAGCTTGTAAGCCACAGGGCCGATTCTGGCAAGAATCTCGAAAGGCCCTATGTATCTTGGATTTAGTTTCCCACGCTTTCCAAAGCGTATTAAACCCTTCCACGGTGAGACCTTTAATAAGACGTGGTCTCCTACCTGGAATTCCAAAGGTTTCCTCCTTTGGTCAGCGTAGCTTTTCTGTCGGTCTCTAGAGGCTTTCAATCGTTCACGAATCTGAATGATATTCTCTGTCGTTTCTCGTATGATTTCCGGACCGGTGAGAGTGCTTTCGGGAACTCTTCCTCTAGCTAACTGGGTATCGCCAACTTCAGTCCAGCACAGAGGGGATCTGCACTTTCGACCATAGAGGGCTTCAAACGGAGCAGCCTTTATGCTTGTATGATAACTATTGTTGTATCAAAATTCGACAAGGGGTAAATAAATATCCCATGCCTTTCCAAAGTCAATCACACAGGCTCTCAGCATATCTTCTAAAGTTTGTATTGTTCTCTCACTTTGTCCGTCTGTTTGTGGGTGGTAGGTTGTACTCATGTCTAGCCTAGTTCCCAGGGAGCTTTGTAGTGACTGCCAGAATCTTGAAGTGAATCTACTATCTCGATCGGAGATAATGGATATCGGAACACCATGCAGTCGCACTACTTCCCTTAAGTAAGTTCTTGTAAGCTTCTCCATTTTGTCAGTCTCCTTGATGGGTAGGAAATGCACGGATTTGGTCAATCTGTCGACAATGACCCATATGGTATCGAGTCCACTTGTCGTCTTGGGTAACTTGGTTATGAAGTCCATAGTAATCCGCTCCCATTTCCATTCTGGTATCTCTGGTTGTTGTAGTAATCCTGACGGTTTCTGATACTCGACCTTAACCTTAGCGCAAGTAAGACATTTACTCACGAAGGTAGCAATTTCTGCTTTCATGTTAGGCCACCAGTACAGTTTCTTAAGATCCAGATACATTTTATCTGAACCCGGGTGAACGGAATATCTTGAGTTGTGAGCCTCAGTCATGACTACGTTTCTGAAACCACCATGTTTCGGGGTCCAGATTCGGTCCATGAGATAGTAGGCTCCGCCACCCTTGACTTCTAGGTTCTTCTCCATTCCTCGCAGGGATTCACCCGCCACATTTTCAGGTTGCAAAGCTTCCATTTGTGCTTCCTTAATTTGTGTGGATAAGTGGGAATGGATAGTCATGGTCAGAGATTTGACCCTCCGACCAGTGTATTCCTTTCGACTGAGGGCGTCAGCTACTACGTTGGCCTTGCCAGGATGATAACGAATTTCGCATTCGTAGTCATTTAGTAACTCAGCCCATCGTCGTTGTCGCATGTTGAGTTCCTTCTGATCGAAAATGTGTTGAAGGCTCTTGTGATCGGTGAAAATAGTACTCTTTGTTCCGTATAAGTAGTGCCTCCAGATCTTCAGAGCAAATACCACTGTTCCTAACTCGAGATCGTGTGTCGTATAGTTCACTTCGTGTGTCTTAAGCTGTCGGGAGGCATAAGCGATAACCTTCCCTCTCTGCATAAGAACACAACCAAGTCCTTGATTTGACGCATCGCAATACACTACGAAGTCTTCTATCCCTTCGGGGAGGGATAGTATCGGTGTGGTGCACAAGGCCTGCTTTAGTGTCTGGAATGCCTTCTCTTGTTTCGCTTCCCAGTCAAACGCCACACCTTTCTGGGTTAATGTAGTAAGAGGTTTCGTAATGCTCGAAAAGTTCTTTATGAATCTGCAATAGTAGCCAGCTAGACCTAGAAATTGACGAATTTCTGTAGGTGTCTTTGGTGCCGACCAGTTCTCGATGGCCTTAATTTTGGAGGGGTCCACGTGTATACCTTTCTCGCTAACGACGTGACCTAAAAATTCGACTCTTCGAATCCAAAATTCGCATTTAGAGAACTTCGCATAGAGTTTCTCCGTTCGCAGTGTTTCTAGGACTTTTCGTAGGTGCTGACTATGCTCTTCCTCACTTCGAGAGTAGATAAGTATATCATCGATAAAGACGATGACGAACTGATCCAAGTAAGGGCGGCATACCCTATTCATTAGGTCCATAAATACTGCTGGTGCATTGGTTAATCCGAACGGCATCACCACGAATTCGTAGTGTCCATAACGAGTTCGGAAAGCTGTCTTTGGAATGTCCCCCTCTAGAACTCATAATTGGTGATATCCGGATCGTAGATCTATTTTGGAGAAGTAGTTCGCCCCTTGAAGTTGATCGAATAGGTCGTCGATACGGGGTAGAGGATAGCGGTTCTTGACAGTAAGTTTGTTCAGTTCTCTGTAGTCGATGCACATACGGAACGATCCGTCTTTCTTCTTTACAAACAAGATCGGTGCTCCCCAAGGTGAGAAACTTGGTCTTATAAATCCTTTTTGAAGGAGTTCATTAAGTTGACTGGAAAGTTCCTGCATCTCTACTGGCGCAAGACGATAAGGCGACTTCGCTACCGGGGTAGCTCCTGGAACTAATTCGATTCTGAACTTGACTTGGCGTTGCGGTGGTAATCCTGGTAGTTCTTCTGGAAAGATATTGGGAAAGTCGCGTACTACCAAGATGCTCTTGATGTTCTTCAGTTCTTGACTTGTATCAACGATGTGTGCTAGGAATGCTCGACAATCCTTCCGCAAGCACTTTCGAGCTTGGATGCACGAAATGATGCGAAGGTTTGTACTAGATTTGTCACCGTAGATAACTAATGTTTCGTTGTTAGGGAGGTTAAGACGGACTGCTTTCTCAAAGCACATGATGTCGGCGCGAAGAAGACTCAACCAATCCATGCCGACTATGACGTCGAAACTTTTAATTTGAACCGGCATGAGATTGATTGGGAAAGAATGGCCGTCTAATGTTAACGTACAGCCCATGTATATGCAATTAGTGTTTTTGGTTTTTCCATTGGCCATCTCTACAGTGAATGATTTTTCTAACTTGCTAGGTTTAGGTTTAAGTAAATGAATAAAGTTTTGACTCACGAAGCTTCTCTCCGCTCCACTATCGAATAATATGCATGCATATGAATTATCGAGAAGGAACGTACCAGCAACTATAGTTGGGTCAGCTACAGCTTCGTCGTGGCCTATTGCCAAAACTTGTCCCACACCTCCGGTACCTGCTGCCTTAGGACAGTTCCTCTTGTAGTGGCCCACCTCGCCACAACCATAGCAAGCCTGCCCTACACCCGCACCGGTAACTTGAGTGATCGGCTTTGCGGGTTCCTTGCAGAAACAGGTTGTGTGTCCTTTCCTGTTGCAGTTGGCGCACTGCATTTCTCGACAAGGTCCATGGTGGTGGTAATTGCATTTGGTGCACTTTGGGAGGTTACCTATATAAGGCTTTGTTGGGTAGGTATTTGTAGGAGCTGTAGTAGGTACAGTGGCAGCATTCACTGAAACCAGTTGTTTCTTTGCGGATTCTTGGGAAGACCCACCCTTCCCTTTATTCCACACTCTCTTTCTGCCATTGTTGTTGTTGTTGTTGTAGTTGTTGTTGTTGTTGTTGTTTCCTTTCTGTGGTGCTGGCGCAGAAGTGGTTGAGTTCTTATGACCTCCGTAGTCAATCAGAGATTGTGCCAATTCCTTAGCACTTTCAAAGGTGTCAGGTTTAGAAGCTAACACGCTTGATCGCATTTGGGGCGTTAGTCCCCAGATGTACCTTTCTATTTTCTTGCTCTCGGGAGCAATCATATCTGGACAAAGGATTGCCAGTTCGCAGAATCTGTTGGTATAAGTAGCGATGTCGGTATCAACCATTCCGAGAGTCCATAGCTCGTGTTCAAGCTTTTGAATCTCCCCCCGTGGGCAGTATTCTCTCATCATCATGGCCTTCAGGCTCTCCCAGCTTATGGAGTTTGCCACGATTAGGGTAAGTACTTTAACGTGGCCATTCCACCAAGTTAAAGCTTTATCAAGAAGGGTGAAAGTTGCAAATTTGACCTTGCTGTGCTCGGGACAGGAGCAGATTTCAAAGACTGCCTCCATCCTTTCAATCCACTGCCTCAGGGCCATCACACCACCAGTTCCATAAAACATCCGAGGCTTGGCATTAGTGAAGTCCTTATAGGTGCATTCTCGAGGTGGTCCATGACTCTCTCCATGGTTGGATAGGTGTGTGCCAGATCCCGAGCCATTAGTACTCGAGTTATTGATCTGTGACATGGCAGCTGCCACCGCTGCGGTGACTGCTGCTTGAAACATTACATCATGAATTTGGGGTGGTGGAGGTGGTAGTACAGGTGCTTCCTCACCGTTGTTTCGCCTTGGATTCCTACGCGGAGGCATCCTTCAACTATAGGTTGAAAAGACAAGGATAAGAATTTCATAGAATAGAAAATGTATGTGTCTCATGAACTAAATCGCTATAGTTCAACAACAGATGATAGTATGAGTCTTAAAATAGAAGAATGAAAGTTATTTGTAAGACTGATGGTACGACACAAGTATTTGGTTTCACAAAGACCATTCAAGGTTTGAACGAAATACTTAACATAGTAGTAATAGTGTCACTTTTATTAATATAAAAGTTGTTACAACGATCATGAAAATTTGACCCCTATAAGGGTCTCCGATTACAAAGTTCGAGAAATTTAAAGACTTTTAGCCGAGGTCCTAAGCTATAACAAAATTTGAGTCCTTGACAAGCACTACTTGCGTCGAAGGTTGCGCTTGGAGCTTGACTCCGCATCTGATTGCTTTGACTCCATTAGACGCCTATCAAAAGCGGCTTGTTGTTCCCTTAGTTCGGCGAGGGCTGCAATCATTTGCGCTTGAAATGCTTCGTTTTGGAATTGAGCGTTGTCTTGCATCTTGTCCAGCCTACGGATGTCAGAAGTGTGAACCTGCACTTCCACGTTGATATCCCGGAGTCGACTAGCTTGTACTCTAGACTGATAGGACTGATTGGCTAACTTACCCACCATTACCGGGAGTGCTCGATCAGCCGAACCTCCGCCGCGGACATCATAGAAGTCCCGGCACATGCCGTAGGGAGGGGGTAGGTTTTGTTGTTGGCTCCAATGGTGGAGGTGACTTCCCCAGACGGGAGTCGGTCCTTGAATGTTCCTTACGAAGACGGGAGGTTGAATGGGTGGTGGATCGATAACTTCCGGCTCTGAGTCGGTACCAGAGTCATCACCCACTTCTATGGGTTCCTCGTCCTCTTCGGGATCATCGTCGATCCATCCTCCGTTGCCTTGGTTGGGAAAGTAGGGGTCGCCAGGGTGGTGAAATCCAGCCATTTGACTGTACGAGAAATAGGGTTATAAGATTTGAATAAAGTCGGAACATGCAAAACATGTAAGTTAAACTAGTTTAGATAGCAAATACTCCTATAGTATTTAAATTCTTGTGTTTGATTCTTGTAATGGTTTGGTAAGTTTTGACTTGTTGCTTACTACGATCATTCCTCGATATACGTTGGTCCAATCTCGGGCAAATATAGTTGATCACGCTATATTTGTCCAAAATCTGATTACATATATCGAGTCTCAATCGTAGTGTCAACTTGTCTAAATACTTGTATAGTTGTATAACATGAAAATAGTTTGTGGTATGCATGTAATTGTACTTAAATGAACTATCAATTTAAGTTGAACGCAAAACTGTTTAAGCGTAAAAAGAAAACTTGTTTTGTCAGAGAGCATTAGTCCCTTAAGCATTTATAGTTTGTATATCTTATGTGCTTCGATATACTTAGTTCACTATAAACATTGCTCTGATACCAATCTGTCACACCCCCAAACCTGAACGGCGGAAACGTTCGGGGGCGGATGACTTCATGTGGTAACGTAACAAATGAATACATAGTAAAGAAAGCAATACAACCATCATATATATAATTGAAAGTTTACATTTGTCAAAAGTTACATGTTCAAAACTCAATTACAATATGATGTCAAAAATACGAGATTAAACTGGCGCCGCAGCATCCCTTCATCAAAAGCGTAATGAATACCTGAAATTACTAATTTCCTGGGACATACAAGTAATTTTGAAAGAGTAGGTCAGCATTTAAGCTGGTGAATTTCATAAGTATTTAAGTGACAATGTTTGAATGAAATGAAATGTTTTATCTTTGTTTGTTTGTGTTTAGAAAATCCTATATTTTCTACTAGTATAAAAGTAGCCTTCACTCAAGACCAATGTTTGTCTCCAAAATGTATGTAAGTGTAAAATAACCAATGAGTTTGAAAACCTTGTAAATCAATGCATTTTTAATACCCCTTGTGAGTTTTATAACCATACTATTGACTCGGAATGCCTATACACAATGTTCTTCAGGCGTTGGAATGTTATGACGTTTGTCACCCCAAACGGTGGACTGCAGCTAACAGTCAGGGCGCGGGTTGTCAAGCCTGTATAGATCTATACACAAACACCATGCTCCCCCTCCAAGGGATTCTGGTATATAATACAGGACTTGAAATGTGTACTCGAACGTACATGAAGTTAGTGTCTCACAAAACCGTGGTATAAAAACAGATCTACTTGTTAAAATGTTACGTTTGTTCTTGTATATGAAAGTAAACTTCTTGAAATTCATGTTTCTAGTACATAAGAGTTAGAAATTTGTTCGTAAAACTATACCTATTATAGTTTTCTAAAAGTGTGTCTTGTTTGTTTAGAAATACCTAGAAAAAGAATCACTTGTTTATGAAAGCATAGATTTTTGGTGTAGTGTCTAAGATAGACAAGAATAATCTAAGAAAAGTTTAGTTTATACATGCATTACAACAAATTTATATTTCAAATGATAGAATGTTATTTTAGCTTATTATATATATATATATATATATATATATATATATATATATATATATATATATATATATAAAAGTTCCTTAAAGGTTTATAAATCGCATGTGATTTGGATATATAACAGCATATAAAAGAGTTTCTTTATGTAACACACGATAATACTCGTGTGTTTTACTTGTAATCCCCCCCTTGAAAGCATATAAAAGCATTTAGAATATTTCAAAAGGTTGATTAAGGGGTATGAAACTCACTTCAAAGTTTTGGAGATAGCGAGGTGGAAAACCGGGCAGAGTTTCGTCTCGGGAAACGGATTTTCCTCGGGATTCTCGGGAATCTCGGGAGTAAAATTGACCCTCGGGACTTGAGCCAAAAAGACCAAAGCTTCGGGTTTGAACGGACATGGAAAACGGGGCAAGATTGTGAGAGAGAGGAGAGAAATGAGCCCTTTTCTCGGAAGCCCTCGCATCCTATTTATAGTAAGGCTGAACTGCCTCGGTACGCGGGGCGTACGCTTGTACGCAGCGCGTACGCGTACGTCATGCATGACCGAAGCCTCGACTGCCTCGGCTTCGGATGGGACGGGTCGGACGGGACAGCGGGTCGGACGGGACAGCGGGTCGGACGGGTCGGCGCTTCGGACGGGTCGGCTTCTTCGGATAGGGCGACATGGACGATCAGAGGCCAAGTCCCTCGGGTACGCTGGGCGTACAGGGGTACGCAGCGCGTACCTCGGATGAGGACGCTGACTCCCCTTCGGATAATGTCCGAATTTTGATTTAAATAAATAATTAATTTATTTAATAAACTTCAAAAATTTATATCTTCTTCATACGAACTCCGTTTTCGATGGTCCTTATATCCCCGCGTAGGTGAGACTACGCTCTACAACTTTCGTTTAGACTCCGTCGGCAAATTCCGAAATTATTTTTTTTATTATTTATTATAAACTCATCGTGTTTAAGGAATTTCTTTGAAAATTCATAACTTCTTTATCCGATGTCGGTTTTTGCCAGACTTTTTACCGCTGGAATACCATTGTCGAGACCTTCGATTCTCGTTTAGGTCATTCCGGCCAAAAGTCGCTCGATCTCCGATTCGAGTTTTTAGCTGTCTGTTGCTAAGCCGAACTTGGAAAAATCATAACTTCGCTATATGAAGTCGGATTTGGGCGTTCTTTTCACGTACGATCATGGTTCAAAGATATTTAAACATAGAAGGAAATTAAATAGAACTATTTGTACATTTTATTATGAAAGTAGATTTTATTACTCAAAAGTGGTTACAATACTTGACCCATTTTGTTCATTACAAAGAGTTGAAATATCGGGTTGTCACAGGTCAACGGTCAACAGGGCACCCCACTTGGGTTCTAGGCTGGATCCGCCACTGGGTTATAGGTGTTTTATTAAGAACAACAAAGATCACCTGAGTAAATTCCAACGAAAGTGTGATGAATCCCTCTTCCTAGGTTATTCCACTAGAGGAATTACATATAAGGTTTTAAACAGAAGAACACGATCGATTGAAGAAATATTTGATGTCACCTTTGATGACTTGTTTGTTCGAAATTCTTCAAAAAATCATGTCATTACCCATATCATGGAGAATGACACACCCTCTTCAGGCGGACCTATTCAACAAATTGTTGTTCATATTGACTTTGACTCCCTGTTCGGACCTCCTGGAGTAGTTCTTGATGCTGATGTCTTACGAACTACCGAAGCTCTAGTATCCGCAAATTCCTCTTGACATATTAATACAAAATCATCAATCAGAGAGGATTCCTGCTCTCCGGTTGAGGGGGAGAATACTCTGGCCTTCACTTTACGTCCAAGGAATTCAAAAGTTGAGGGGGATCACTCAGAAGCTTCTGATCCTGCCAACCCTACATCTCCTCAAATTCCTCCAAAATAAAATATCATAACTTTTGATAATCGATCTTCTGGTGACTCAACTATTCAGGGAGAGTTTCCAAGCATTGATCATGAAACCTCTCATAGTACAACTCAATACATCATTTCAACTATGAAAATTGATCATATTACCTATCGTCTTCACATTTGAACTAAAGATCATCCTCCAAAACAATTCATTGGTAATCCTAATGTTGGTGTACAAACCAAATCGAAAAAATCTATCAAAGACAAATGTCACTATTCTAAATTTATCTCCTTGATAGAAGCCAAAAAGAATTCATGAAGCATTAAATCACTCAGATTGGATCACATCCATGCAAGAGGAATTGACTGCGATCGAAAGAAGCAAAGTTGGGTTCTGGTCCCTCCCCCAAAGCATCAAAATTTATTGGAACTCGTTCGACATTTTGTAAGAAAGTAGATGAATCATACATTGTTATCAGGAAGAAAACCAAATTAGTGGCCAAAGGCTACTGTCAACAAGAAGGAATTGATTACGATGAAACTTATGCTCATGTTTCAAGATTATAATATATTCATATTTTATTGGCCTATAGAGCTCACAAAAACATCAAAGTATATCAAATGGATGTCAAAAGCGCTTTTTCTCAACATAAAATTAATAAAAGAAATCTACCTTCAATAACCTTTAGGATTTAAAATTTCGGATATTCCTCACCACTGTCAGAAATTAATGAAAGTTGTCTATGGTCTCAAACAAGCTGCTTGTGCTTCGTATGACACATTGACAAAATTCTTGGATGATTTCGGGTTTATCAGAGGTGTTGTCGATCTAAATCTTTTCGGAAGATAAAATCAAAGTCATATGATGGTTGTGTAAATTTAAGTTGATGAAATCATCTTCAGATCCACCAATGAATCCATGGTTGCCAACTTCTCAAAATTCATGGTAAGTAAACTTCAAATGAGCATGAATCGTGGAATGAATTTCTTTCTAGGTCTACAGGTTAAACAAGCTCCTCAGGGTACTTCTCTTCATCAAGAGAAATATACTTCTGAATTTCTCAAGAAGGATTCCATGAAAAACTACTCATCATCTAAAGCACCCATGTCCTTCAGAACAAAAATGCTTGTTGATCCATTTGAAGAATTAATTGATGAGAAGACTTACTAAGGAATGATTGGATCTCTTATGTACTTCACTGCAAGCATACCTAACGTCCCATTCGCTACTTTTCAATGTGATCGATATCAAGCTAATACTATGGCCTCTTATCTCACTGTTACAAAGCAAATTCTCATATATCTTATGGGGACAAAATCCTTAGGTTTATGGTATCCAATTGGAAACGACCTCTGTATACAAGCTTTTGCTGATTTTGACCATGTTGGATGTAAAATTGATCGAAATAGCACATCCGTACGATGTCAATTCCTCGGAGGATGACTTTTCAGTTGGTCTTCAAAGAAGCAAAACTTTCTAAACTAGAATATGTGGCTGCTGCAAGTTGTTGCTCTCGAGTCTTCTAGATGAAATCACAATTTCTGCACTGCCAAAATTGTATGTTAAAGGTATCAATTTACTATGATTCTAAGAGTACCATGGTTATTTCTCATAATCAAATTCAACATTCTTTAACCAAACATATCGATGTTTGATATCACTTTTTTAAGGATAACATCTTGAAAGGAAATATTGAAATCATTTTTGTTCTCACAACAAAAGAAATTGAAGATGTTTTAATGAAGGCTCTTGATAAAATAACATTTAATAATTTTCTTAATATGTGACGTCACAATGATTAGCAACTATTCATAAACACAAACAATTTGCATATATGGTACAAATCATTTATGACTTGAGAAATGTGGAATCTCTCAATGATGAGTTCTTCTTAATGGTTTCTACCAAATCCATCAACTACCAAAATACTATATCATATTTTGAATGTTGTTGATGACTAATACTCATGAGCACTGAGATATAATCCATGTCTAGTAATCATGTATGTGCTTGATTAATCATATTCTCTATAAAAGGATTTTCTTATACTCGTATCATTGACTATGAACACTGTCATACTCATGTCATTAACTGTGATCAAACCTTTTACTAGTAGTTATGATTAGATCAATAAGGATGTTATCTACCATAACTACATATTTATAATATGAGATATGGGAAATAGATTTCAATAAAAACTATTTTTCTTAATAGCCTGGAGGTTTTCTTAATCCGTGTTATCCTAATAAAATGTGTAAGCCTTAAGATCCATTTGTGGATATAAAGCATACATCTCAAGGTTGGAATCGTCATTTTAGTAAAGACATATAGTACGCTTTTATATCAAAATGTAGTTAACATTTGTGTTTACTGAGAACAAGTGGGAGAAATGATATTCCTAATATTGTATGAACAAGACATATTTAATCATGAGAAACTGCATTCTAACAATGCAGGGCCCTTTTGCCTTGACACAAAAAGTGTTACTAAGATCAAACACGTAGGAAAGACAAGATACATTCTTTGAATATAAAATCTACGAAGATAGATAAAGATGAATGTTAAAAGTGATAAATCTTTATGAGTATTAACGGTATCTTGCAAGAGATAAAAATACAATATTTCTTTAGAGGACACTTAGCACTGACATATGACACTAATTTGAGCTAGCCTCAAAAGGACCTTGTAGAGCAAGATAAAAGAATTTAAGCACTTTTTGCTTGGAAAATTAATACATCATTTATGTTATATTATGTACAAGACCATATATATAATTATATTATGAACATATAAAAAGATATCAATTGGATAAATGGATAAATCATTGGATAACTATAAGGAAATTCTAAAAGTAATTAAGTAGAACTAAGAGAATGTGCATGCGATAACCAATTTAGAAGAATATCTTTATGTAAAGAGACAAGATGTTAACTTCAAAAATAACATATATAATTATGAATTATAATTGGATTATAACTATTGGGTTTTGGTCATAAGACATCCTATGTGCTCATACAAACCCTAATGCTTGGATCTAGGTTTTTCTATTGTACATGCAAGTTATCCAAGACTATAAACCATAATTCTAGCATATGGAAATCAATATTAACATATAATTAGGTTTAAGATATTACCTTGATTGTTATGTAGCAATAACAATCCCAATTCCTCCATGAATTGACTTTGGAAGGCTTAGAGTCACAAGTGTCACTCCTCTAATGGCTCACAAACACCATAAGCAAGTGGATGAAGAGGAGAGAGGTTAGAGGCTGCCCAAAACGTGTTCTAACCCTAGAAAAGAAGTTCCCCACGTTTTTGAGCCTTAAGGGTTATATTTATAGTGAGGCTATTAGGGTTATCTAACAAGGAAACCCTAATTTGGTTGCTTAAGCCCTAAGCAACCCATAGACTCCTTTAATCAACCCCTTGGACGATTTCCTTATGGGCTTCCCATAAGAATTCGTCCACCTCTTGATTTAAGACAATCCATGGCCCAAATTGCAATTATCTTATAATTACAATTCCAGTCCCTTAAGTTTAATTAATCTCTTTTAGTCACAAAACTAATTACCAATTAATTATTGACTAATATTAATTAAACAATATGATTTCTCCTTTAATATATCATTCCCATAATATATTAATAAATCATATTTAATCCTTTCTCTCCATAATTCATCCTATCAAGTTCCTTTGGTGAAGGCAACCCAAAAGGACCATGCACCATCGGGTCAAGTACATACCAAAATAGTTATGGACTTAGACACTAATCCAACAGTCTCCCACTTGGATAAGTCTAATAACTATTCTGCGTATGACTTCAGATCCTGATCTGCAATCGTAGCTTTCCAAAGCCGCTGTCAACTCTGATCCTATCAGATACGCGTGTCCTTAGATAAGGGATCATATATTCCTCCATTCTTGATATCGTATGAGATATGATTTCAAATCATTCTCTTTGTACTATATCTCGATTACCGATTTATGACGACAGACTAATTGAACAAATCAAATTAGCCCTAGCCCGGCCGAGCATTTACGTTTGTCATCACTAAATCATCGAGGGGCCCAAAGATATCGCTTTTATCCTACTTTGGATAAAAGGAACGGATAAACTTTGATACAATGCTTCCTTGCACTCACTCACCGAATCACACACAACAATATGTTTTATAACACCAAGTTACTGGTGCGTTTACATATTATCAATGTGCAACCGATTTGCAAGATACAACTCACACATCTCGGTTTCAAGAATATAAGATGTTACCGTCTCACCAATCACTCATGATACAATTCATGGAGTGATCTAAGTGAGCGTGGGTTTAATCCAATGCTCAAATTCTCATTCATATGCACTCATGAACGTTGCAGCAAACATTTGCTTATGTCTAATACTCTTTTAGACAATCCACACACCAATTCACGACAGTCTTCATTCATATCTACTTCCAACATATGAACGACTGTGGCCCATTTGAATAATTCAATTATTCTTAATAAACTCAATTATTCTGGAAGTCAAAACATGCAAATGTGAAACACAAGAATAATACTAATCTCATATGGCCTCAAACCTTTGAGTATAAATAAAACCCCTTTTATTTATCACCATATCGATTACTCATTATTTGTCGTTTCGGGTAATCAACTTCTTACTTGAATTATTACACTTGTCCCATGCTCCTAGCATGCACACAATGTTTACCTATGGTTCTTACTTTGTGAAATAGACCAAATTGAGCACATTTTCAATCATTCTCATTTCACAATTCCAAATCCTTTTCCATAAGTGAAAGAATATCAAATTCTTGCTACTTATAGAATATGCTAGATTCTAACATTTTATGCAATTGTCCTTTCGTAATGTCACTGCACTAAAGTCACAAAGACCATTGCCAATGATATTACAAAGTCCTCTATCGGAGATTGTTACAAGACAATTCCATAGATATGATGTCTCTCACTCAAAGTACATTCCTTTGAACATCCTTTTGCATAAAAGTTTCTAATCTTAGACATAGATTTTTCAATATTCAATTCCCAATATGGACACGCTTCCATATTTTCCATATGACAACTCATTCTTAATAGAATCTTATCTATTCATAATAATGTCGATATGGTCCATCCAATATGGAAACATTTCCATATTTTCCAATACTATACTTCCAACTACTCACAAGCGACCAATCCTAAACGAACTTTGGATTGTCCTTTGATAGTTGTTTAATTGTTTTAGTCAAAACCAATTCTAGTCCCTTTTCCCTCTAAATGCGCTAGACTTTTGGAAAATTTTAGAATGGTCAAACATTAAAGCATTTGCAATCGATCCTATACCCGAAGCGTATGGGACACAACGCATAATGTTTTATTTGCTATGTTCTCAAAATTCGAATTGTGAAGAGGAATGCCATAATCATAATCAAAATTTTAAGAACACACTATGTACCTTTGACTAAATTTATTAACATTTCTCAACCTAAGCCTTTAGATTTGAAATTAAGCATAATATTCTCTCCCTTAATTATAGTAAAACAACTTTATAACCCTTACTACTTTGCAAAGTATAACTCTTGTTTTCTATAATTAATATTGCCAACTTGCAATACGTGCCTTAATAATCATACAATCATAACATTTATGCTCCCACTATCATGATGATTATTATAAAACATAACACTTATGCTCCCACTAGCTTCGACATGTATTCATAAACATCTTAAATTTTAGAAAAAAAACAATGCTTATTGAATTTCTTAAGTTCATGTTTCTAATACTTAGTGCTTTGATAATCTTTTATAAAGGTTTCTTGAACTTATACACCTTTGCCTTCGATAGTTCATATGTGTGTCTAAACAATTAAGACTAATTGCCAAACCTCACAATTCAAATTATGGAAAGGGATACCGTAACCATAATCGAATTCGAGAATGCAATTTTACAATCACTATCTTCTTAAATCTTTCTTAGTGAAAGCATTTCCTCACAATCATTTTCATGAAGGAGGAAATCTTATGACACTTAGATTTGAGCGGTGTATGTGTTCCTATCCATGTGAATTTGTTGAAACTAAGGTTTACGACAATTTCAAACTCATATGGACCGATCTTTCTTAATCTTTATTTCTTGCCTTATGGTAGCACAGCTGCCCACCATGTCTTCCAAGCAGTTAAGCAACTCACCCTTTCCTATCAATGTACCTTTTATTGATTAAGGTGCTTTTCCTTTTATGCGTTCAAAATGAGAACTCATAGAACTCACATGCATAATTAACTCAATTGGAACAGCACAGAAACAAAATAATGTCAACACGATAGGTTGTAAACCTCAACTCGTGTGCTAGTGATGATCGATAAGGTTTATTTGATTTGTTCTTGAAACCTTTCAAGACCATTAAGACTCCCACTTACTCCTTGTCATATAAGATTCTCTTGTCAATAAACATTTCTTGACAAACAAATATTCAAGGGTTAGTGTAGTTTTTATCAAACTCTTCATAAATTGGTCTTAGTTGGTCTTTGTCTTATCCAAGACATCACAACTTTCCACATTTGATGAATGTTATAAACCTTTTAATACTTGTCACTCATTGTCACAATATTAACTCTAAGACTTGTTTTGGAACGAAGTATGATTGACTTCTTGATTTAACCATTTCTTCAATTCTTGATTCCTCTACTTAGAAATACAATTGTACTAAGACTCATTTAGAGGATCAATTGAGATATGGTTCTTAATCATTAAGACCTATCATAAAGCATAAAAGGTACTCTCCCTTCTTCTTAGAATGGAGAAACTTTTATCTTTCTGCCTACTTGATTCTTCTTATTCGTTCTGCTATTGATCTAAACCCTTTAATCAATTCAGAATTACATTTAATCTTGTAAGTATAATCATATTTACTAAACCTTTAGTAAATCATGACGAATATCTTTGTTACTCTTATGGTGGACTTGATCAACACGCAACTTTGTGTATTCGATCTCCAAGTCCTTCACTTGACACTTTGTCAATGAATTAGTCTAATTTCCAAATATGAAATTTCTCATTCATCATGCAACCAAGTTGCATGATTCCAAATTTCTGTCCAATTGAAACTTGGTCGATGAGAAACTCTCCCTATTTGGTAAATTCTCGACTTTTCCATAAACACCATAAATAAGAATCATATCCATTTGTTGTAGAAATATGCAAACACCAATTTTCATAACGATTTCATTGCAAGGAAATAAACAAATAAATAAATAAGTCAAACGGAAATTTATTTTATTTATAAAAGCAGCGGAAAACATTTGTCCTTACAATGCAAAATCCATTGAAAACTATGTATTTCAAAAGAAAAATTTCTAACAACTCTATCATAACTATCTAAGCTCAAAATCTAATCTTCAAGTCCATGCGATCAAGATCCATTCCTTGTGATTAGATTCATCTTGCTCTTTCACCAAGCTTCCTTTCTTTTCACCGATCCTGTAAAACATTCAAATCCAATCTTATTACATTATGTATTAAGAATTAATGAATAGGAACTTAATGGAGTTAGTGGATTTTACCTGAAGCGCAGCCATACTCTTTGACTCTCCCATCTTCTGGACTCTTCAGGCTCTTTGGGCAGACTTGTATCCAATGCCCTTTCTTTTGGCAGCAAACGCAGGTCGGTTCCTTAAGTTTAATTAATCTCTTCTGGACTCTTCAGGCTCTTTGGGCAGACTTGTATCCACCTCTTGATTTAAGACAATCCATGGCCCAAATTGCAATTATCTTATAATTACAATTTCAGTCCCTTAAGTTTAATTAATCTCTTTTAGTCACAAAACTAATTACCAATTAATTATTGACTAATATTAATTAAACAATATGATTTCTCCTTTAATATATCATTCCCATAATATATTAATAAATCATATTTAATCCTTTCTCTCCATAATTCATCCTATCAAGTTGCTTTGGTGAAGGCAACCCAAAAGGATCATGCACCATCAGGTCAAGTACATACCAAAATTGTTATGGACTTAGACACTAATCCAACAATAACTTCATTATGGAATGTAGAGTAAGTTTTTTTGGAATGAGGTCCAAGCAGAACAAAATAACACAGTCTACTACAAAATCAGAATGCACTACATTAGAAGTTGAAATCAAATATAATTGGATAAATAAGTTTATTGAAAAACTATGTTGAGTCCTATCCTTCAAGGATTGCATAGAAATATTTTGTTAGTTCATGAGTATACTCAATCAATCTGGGAGACTCTAAAACACATCAGAATACCAATCATATTCTTCGAGATATTTAACTATACTTAGAATATAGTTAAATATGGAGATGATACTATTCACAAAATTCATACACTGACCCATTGTCACACCCCAAAACCGATAACGGCGGAATACGTTTCGGGGTGGAGGACGTCATGTACAGTATCATCACAATTGCATAATAGTAAAAACAAGAAACATACAACCATTGCATTTACATAGTAAATTTAATTACAAGAGTGTTTTATATTGTTCAACAAACACCAAAAGTAATTCAAAAATAAGAGATGGGTCTTGTATGCTCCACCTGCTCCAAAAATGTTGTGTCTGTACCTGTCTATCTTTGACCTGAAGATACAAGTTATTTTGAAAACGAAAATCAGCATAAAGCTGGTGAGTTCATAAGAGTTTAGTGTGAGTTTTTGTATAAAAAGCAATAGTGCGAAAAATGTGCTATTTATATTCATAAGCAGTAGAAAGCCTAGAAAATCCTATATTTTCCAGAAAATTCATTGTAAGTGAAATGTATGAAAAGTAGGCATTCTCTATTTTTGAAAACAGTTTAATGTAAAAGTATATTAGAAATTCCCAAATAGTAATGTGATAGAATAGGTTAAGCCTGTATTTAGTGGTAGAGGTGCAAGCTTCCTTTAGTGATCGATTCTTACTTACTTCGGGATGTAATTTAGCATTTAGTGTAGTATTTTAGAGTAGTTATAGTGTATTCCTTGTATACTACTATTAGTGAGGATAATAGAGGATCCCATGACCTTCCCATTCATGCACAATGTAGTGAAGTAGTAGCATCCCTGGGCCTGCACGGCGCAGACTGAAATTAACAGTCGGGATATGATAGCGTCTGCCCCGTATAGATCTATACATGTAGTGTCGTCTTCCAGTCGGAAAACTCCGGGCGTAGTGGGTAACGAATAGAGTAACTCGTAGTGGGTTAGTGCATTATTGTTTGTTTAGTGTTTTCTCTTTTATTATCGTTGTAGTAATCTTTTAGTATTGATCATAGTGTATTCTCTTACTAGTGTATTGTCTGGTAACAGTAAGTATTATAATGTAGAGAGTAGTGACTTCAGCGAGTAATAGTAGTAGCAACATTAACTATACCTATTATAGTTAACTTAGTGTAGATGGTTCTTGACATGTTAGTGACTTTAGTATCTAGTGAAAGGAGAAATATCCGTGTTCCATACTGATATACAAGTTATATAACTAAAAAATCAACGACATTCGGACGGATAACTACTACCCTAAGCCCACAATCAAACAAGAACAGGAAATAAGGCGAGATATCGGTCCTAAGTCCTCCAAGTCTTACTTATATAAACATATCAGAGTGGTTACGTTATAAAGGTAAATTGATTTAATAAAAGTATTTTCCAAAAGAACATTTAAAATCTGCCTTGCTTGTCCAACATAGTTTTGTAAAGGTATAAATCTGTATATAAGACATAGTGATAAATCACATGTGATTTGAACTAAGAATAGTGAATCACATGTGATTAATCCTCGTAACATGGAAAATCGTTCTGTAAAACTTTCCATAAACATCTATAAGCAACTTGTATCTCCCCCCTAAAACATTTAAAACATTTGAAAGGTTCATTAAAGGGGTATGAACTCACCTGAAATCGCGTAATTCGGGTGAATCGGGTAAATCGGGTAAAAGTGTCGGTTGAGCGTTTGGTACCAAATAACGACTTGAGCACCTTTTAGGACCCTAATGTCATATGAAATATGTATTTTACAAGAACTTAGTCATCTTATGCTTTTCATTATAGTATTTGGACATTCTAGCATCGTTTTCGGGGTTTTAGGGCCTAGAAGGGGTTCCCGGGAGTGGTACAAGGCCAAGAATGATTTACGGGAGGGTCCATGAGTTCACTCCCTTGGAGTTTACGGCCCATAGGCCACTCCTTGGGAGTTTACGGCCGTAATCCCCCTAGGCTTGGCCGTAAACTCATGTGGTCCTCCAAATTGCATGTTTAAGGCCTTATATCACTTCCTTACTTTAATGGTATGAGTCTTGGACCAATATGGAGGGATTAAAATCTTATTTTTGTGACATTTTGGGGAGTTTACGGCCAAGGCTTGTTCTTAGGCCGTAAACTCCATTTAATCCATCAAAATGGTAGTTTAAATGGTACAACATGCTCTCATTCACCTTAGATAAATCCTAGAAGGCCCTAAAATGAGTTTCGGGACAATTTGGCATGAAAATTGGGGAGTTTACGGCTCAAGAATATCCTTGGCCATAAACTCTTCATTTGGCCTCAAAATGTAGAGTTTAATGGTACAACACACATCCAAGGGCCTTAGCTAAATTCCTTACATGTATTAGAGAAGTTTTGGGACTTGTTTGACACAAAAACTTGGGTGTTTACGGCCCAAGCTTAGCCTTGGCCATAAACTCCCCTTTTTGTCCTCAAATGATGTTGTTTGATGCATTTAAACCTTCCTTAGTGTCAAGTCTAAATCACCAAACACCTTAGATAAGTTTTTGGGACCTTAAACAAGGGTTTTTGGGGTTCTTGGGGTGTTTACGGCCTAAGCACAAGCTTGGGCCATAAACTCCTTTTTAAGCTTCAATTCCTTGTGTTTTAGTGTCCAAAATCTCCTAGCTATATGCCTTAATTAGTCCATAAGCTTAAAGGAAGGAAAAATGAGGTTTTTGGCAAGTTTCTAGGGGTTTACGGCCTAAGGGGCTTCTTAGGCTGTAAACTCCTTTTTGGTCCTTGATTTCTATGATTTTGGCCTCTAAATACAGTGAAGTATGTCTAGATGAAGATAGGGAATGAGTCCTTACGTTTGGAAGCCGGAAATTCGCGGATTTGTGGTCGAGTTCGGGTCTAGAGAGAGAAAGTAATGAGAGAGAGTGAATGTGAGGTAAAAGAGTTTTCAAATGTTGTTTACAATCATTTCATATGCCTCGGGTATCGTACCCGATACACGGCTACCCGATGCTTAAAGTTTAACAGGGTTAAAACTTTTTACCCGGGTGAAGTGGTTGAAAAAGTAATATAACTCTATTAGGTTAAACGGGGTTAACACATACAAGTTATATTTACTTATAATAATATCAAGACATGCAAATAACTAGATATTCGGTTATTGACGATTCCAAATATTAAAGAAAATAACGTATAGTGATGCATTCCGTTAGTGAAGATCGGATTTGTAACGGGAATAGATTTGGGGTTGTCACATCATCCCCCCGTTAGGGGAATTTCGTCCCGAAATTCAGAATTCATACATATAGGAATTACAGTACTACTAAGCGAAGAGATGGGGATATTTCAGTTTCATTTGGTCCTCTCGCTCCCAAGTGAATTCCGGTCCTTGCTTGGCGTTCCACCGAACCTTCACAATTGGGATGCGGCTTTGTTTTGTTCGTTTTACTTCACGATCCATAATCTCCGCAGGCTCTTCCACGAAATTGAGGCTCTCATTAACCTCAATCTCGTCGAGGGGAATCACGAGAGTCTCGTCAGACAGACATTTCTTCAAGTTTGAGACGTGGAAGGTGGGATGTATGTTACTTAGCTCGCGGGGTAAGTTTAGTTTGTAAGCTACCGGGCCGATTCTGGCGAGAATCTTAAAAGGCCCTATGTACCTTGGGTTTAACTTTCCACGCTTTCCGAAGCGTATCGTGCCTTTCCAGGGCGAGATCTTCAAAAGGACTCGGTCTCCCACCTGGAATTCCAAGGGTTTTCTTCGTTTGTCGGCGTAACTTTTTTGTCGATCCCTAGCGGCTTTTAGTCGTTCACGTATCTGCACAATCTTCTCGGTCGTCTCTCGAATGATCTCCGGACCAGTGAGGGCGCTATTAGGAACTCGTCCTTTAGCTAACTAAGTGTCACCCACCTCAGCCCAGCACAAAGGGGATCTGCACTTCCGGCCGTAGAGGGCTTCGAATGAAGCTGCCTTGATGCTCGTATGATAACTATTGTTGTAGGAAAACTCCACAAGAGGCAAGTGTGTATCCCATGATTTCCCGAAGTCGATTACACAAGCTCGCAGCATATCTTCTAAGGTTTGTATCGTCCTCTCACTTTGTCCGTCAGTCTGCGGATGGTAGGCTGTACTCATGTCCAGCCTCGTCCCTAGTGCCTTTTTCAATGATTCCCAAAATCTAGAGGTGAATCTACTATCTCTGTCTGATATAATAGATATAGGGACGCCATGCAGTCGCACTATTTCTTTTATATATGTTCTAGTGAGATTCTCCATCTTGTCCGTCTCCTTGATGGGTAGAAAGTGTGCAGACTTGGTCAACCTGTCAACGATGACCCAAATGGTATCTAATCTACCTGTTGTCTTGGGTAGCTTGGTGATGAAGTCCATTGTGATTCGCTCCCACTTCCATTCTGGTACCTCCGGTTGTTGGAGGAGTCCTGATGGCTTTTGATATTCGACTTTGACCTTCGCGCAAGTAAGGCACTTACTTACAAAGGTAGCAATCTCCGCTTTCATGTTCAGCCACCAGTATAGCTTTTTGAGATCCAGATACATCTTATCTGAACCCGGGTGGACGGAGTAACGAGTGTTGTGTGCTTCCCTCATAACCAAATCTCTGAAACCTCCATGGCGTGGAGTCCAGATTCGGTCCATGAAGTAATAGGCTCCGTCACCCTTAACCTCCAGATTTTTATCCATTCCGCGCAGGGATTCTCCTATCACGTTCTTGGGCTTTAAGGCCTCTAGCTGAGCCTCTTTGATCTGTGTGGATAGATGTGAATGGATAGTCATTGTCAACGACTTAGTCCTTCGACCGGAATATTCCTTTCTACTCAGGGCGTCAGCTACTATGTTGGCTTTCCCCGGATGATATCTAATTTCACAGTCGTAATCGTTAAGTAGCTCGACCCACCGACGTTGTCTCATGTTGAGTTCTTTTTGGTTCAGTATATGTTGGAGGCTTTTATGATCAGTGTACACTACACTCTTCGTCCCATACAAGTAGTGTCTCCAGATTTTTAGTGCGAAGACGACCGCTCCTAACTCGAGGTCGTAAGTAGTGTAGTTCACTTCATGGTTCTTTAGTTGTCTCGAGGCATAGGCGATAACCTTGCCTCGTTGCATCAAGACACACCCGAGCCCCTGATTGGATGCATCACAGTATACAACGAAATCTTTTGTCCCTTCGGGAAGCGATAATACTGGTGCGGTGCATAGGGCTCGCTTCAGGGTCTAAAATGCCTTCTCCTGTTTCTCTTCCCAGTCGAATGATACACCCTTCTGAGTTAGCATAGTGAGAGGCTTCGCAATTCGAGAGAAATTTTGGATGAATCTGCGATAGTAGCCAGCTAGGCCTAGAAATTGACGAATTTCTGTAGGCGTCTTTGGTGCTGACCAATTCTCAATAGCTTTAATTTTGGAGGGGTCCACGTGGATTCCGTCTTCACTGACCACGTGCCCTAAGAATTCAACTCTTCGGATCCAAAACTCGCACTTAGAGAACTTCGCATACAACTTCTCGGATCGTAGGGTTTCCAGGACTAATCGTAAATGATTTCCGTGCTCTTCCTCGCTCCGAGAGTAGACGAGTATGTCATCAATAAAGACGATGACAAACTGATCTAGATATGGACGACATAACCTATTCATCAAGTCCATGAATACTGCGGGGGTGTTAGTCAGTCCAAAGGGCATCACTACGAACTCAAAATGCCCGTAGCGGGTCCGGAAGGCTGTCTTTAGAACATCTTCCTCAAGCACCCGTAACTGATGATACCCCGATCTAAGATCAATCTTGGAGAAGTAACTTGCTCCTTGGAGTTGGTCGAATAGATCGTCGATACGAGGGAGAGGATAGCGATTTTTGACCGTGAGTTTATTGAGTTCCCTATAATTGATGCACATCCGAAACGATCCATCCTTTTTCTTCACGAACAAGACCGGAGCTCCCCAAGGTGAGAAGCTCGGTCTTATAAAACCCTTGCTGAGCAGTTCGTTGAGTTGACCAGATAGTTCTTGCATTTCGGCGGGCGCTAGACGGTAGGGCGACTTAGCTACGGGGGTAGCTCCTGGGATTAGGTCGATTCTGAATTCAACCTGTCGTTTGGGAGGTAGGCCTGGAAGATCCTCCGGGAATACATCAGGGAAATCGCATACTACAGAAATGTCTTTTGGATCTTTCGATTTCTGGTTAGTGTCGACAACGTGAGCAAGAAAGGCGCGATATTCCTTGCGCAAGTATTTCTGAGCTTGGATACTAGAGATGATACGAAGGCTTGTACTTGGCTTATCTCCGTATATCAATAGGGTTTTGCGATTCGGGAGGTTCAGGTGAATGGCTTTGTCGGAGCATAGGATATCGGCGTAGTGAAGACTTAACCAATCCATACCAACAATGACATCGAAATTTTTGATTGAGACTGGTATAAGATCGATTAAAAAGGGGTGATCATCTAATGTGATAGTACAACCTATATAGATTTCATTAGAGCTTTCTGTCTTCCCATTAGCCATTTCTACAACGAATGTTTCTTTTAGTGGTTGAGGGGTTTGCTTGAGTAAGTGTTTAAAGTTTTGATTTATGAAGCTTCTTTCTGCACCACTATCGAATAAGACACAGGCATAAGAGTTGTTGAGAAGAAACGTACCCTTGACCACCGTGGGATCAGCTACCGCTTCATTGTGACCGATAGCGAGTAACCTTCCAGTTCCCCCAACATTTGCAGTCTTCGGACAGTTCTTCTTAAAATGGCCCGCTTCACCGCAGCCATAACAAGTTGGGGTCACTCCCGTACCAGGAACCTGTGTGATAGGTTTGGGAGGGGCCCTGCAAAATCGGACAGTATGGCCCTTTCGGCCGCAGTTGGAACACTGCAATTCACGGAAAGGGCCGTTGTGGTGGAAAGGGCACTTGGGACACTTAGGCAAGTTTCCACTGTAAGCTTTTGGTGGGGCTGGAGCAGTTGGTGCGGCTGGGGTGGTGGCAGCATGGACCGCCACAATTTGCTGGTCCTTGAAGGCGGTTTGAGTTTTCTTGCCTTTCTTCTTATCTCATCGTTTCCTTTTTCTGTCAGACGATCCGGATAGTGCAGTGGTTGTTGTATTTGTTGTTGCTGGAGTGGAGGAGATTTCGTGGTTGATCAGACTCTGGGCCAATTCCTTGGCGCTGTCAAACGTGGTAGGGCGTGAGGCCAGAACATTTCCTCGATACGGGGGCACTAAACCCCAGATGTATCGTTCAATCTTCTTGCTTTCAGAGGGGATCATGTTGGGACACATAGCCGCCAAGTCGCAAAACCTGGCTGTATAAGCCGTTATGTCGGTCCCCTTCATCTTGAGGTTCCAGAGTTCTTCCTCAAGCTTCTGAACTTCGCCCCTAGGGCAGTACTCTCCTCTCATAAGATCTTTTAGAGCGTCCCAACCCATGGCATTGGCTGTGACCAAGGAGAGTGCGTTGACATGGCCGTTCCACCATGACAAGGCCCTGTTGGTGAGGGTAGCAGTAGCGAACTTGATTTTGCTCTCTTCGAGACAAGAGCACATCTCGAATACAGCTTCGGTTCTTTCAAACCATTGGGACAATGCCAGAATCCCCCCGGTACCATCAAAGAAAGCAGGTTTAAATTCATGAAGTCCTTATAAGTGCATCCCTGCACTCGCTGGTGGACTTCACCAAATCTAGAATTCCCACCGCTCGCATCACCCGAGTTCATTTGGGCCATGGCTGCTGTTACAGCCGCAGTCACAGCCGTTTGGAACAACACCGGATCGAACTGCGGAGGAGGAGGTGGTGGAGGAGGGGTTTGGGTAGCTGGTCTTCCTCGGTTTGGACGCTTTCGAGGAGGCATCCTTCACTGGAAAACCATAGAAATGATAGCAATAGTAAGAGCCTATTGCGAATATGAATAGAGTATTTCATGGATTAAATCAACATAATCCAAGATCAGTATGAGAGTCATAGCAAGAGAGAAACCAACTGCCAATATACTGGTATTAATGATGCAACACAAGTTCATGAAAATTAACCTAGCAGTAGGTCTTACATCATACCATTAGAGAAAATGTTGGCAGTTTAGAGGTTCAACTAGAGTACTTTTAAACTAGGAATGTTTACACACAAGAGACCTATGGAACATAGAGATAAAAAGGCTAGTCCTTTTAAACAAAAGAGTGAGGTAACTAGATGCCTTCTACTGGCGACGGTTGCTTGTTGGGCGAATCCTCAGATCCGCTAGTTGACGCATAACTTCTTGAAGGTGTCAGTCATGAGTCCTTTGGCGTGCTCGGAGTTCCCTAACTTCAGCTCGGGATGCAGCCAGCTGATGCTGCAGAGCCTCGTTGGTCCTCCTTGTCCTATCCACGGCTTCTTCGAGCTGACGGATGCGAACAGTGTTGAGATTTGAGTTGGCATCCACTTCTACAACTAGACCAATAGCAGCTTGACTTTGCTCAACGTTCCTGGCAATCCTTCGGATCATGATGGGCAGAACCCGATCCGCTGATCCTCCTTCGCTTATGTTGTAGAAGCTTCGGTCTCCATTGTAAGGCAACGGCTGACCCTGCTCCTCACTCCATCGATGCAAGGATATTGCCCACATAGGAGTGGGGCCCTGAAATGCCGGTCGGGGGTTAGTGTTCGGGGCTTCAGGAGGTTGGTTGTTGACCTCTGGCTCGGAGCTCGAGCTATCCGAGAAGCCTTCAGCATGATGATCATCCAAAGGAATAGGGTGATCGTCGTCTGACTCCTCTTCGAGCCATCCTCCATTGCCCTGGTTCGGAAAGTACGGATCGTCGGGTAGGTGGAAGCCAGCCATGTTATCTACGCGAGAAAGGGGGAAAAGAAGATTAATAGACGTACTATTCTAAAATACTTATAGGATGAATCATTATTAGTCGACCCAATACTTGCATAGTGCATACCGATTACATGTCACCGAAGCAAGATAGTCCTTCGAATAAACCACCCTAACTTCAGACCCCCAATCAAACAAGAACAGGGAATGAAGCAAAGGCTGCAGATTCTGAGTCTATAACGCCCTAATCACATGTAATCGTGATGTACCCACTTAGCAACTATTGTCCTACTCGTAACGACCCCTTTTTGTTATCATATACGTATAATCTAGAGATACAGAATACTCCTATAGTATTCTTATGGTAGTGTTATTATGGAATTGCTGGTAAGTTTTAGACTTATTGCAACATCACAACCAAACTTAGGCACATGCTAGTCACTCTCAGGAAGACGTAGTTGATCAGGCTACATCACCCTGAATGTGACTATATGTCTCTAAACCCAATTGTGCTGTCCAACAATCTTAATACTTTCGTTTTGTTCTAGGATGATACTGAATTCGGTATTTTATAGTGATGTGTGTGTGTGTATATATATATATATATATATATATATATATATATATATATATATATATATATATATACTTAGTTAGATCTTTTAGATACTTAACAGTATATATTTTTAGTCAGAGTGTTTTAGTCCCAAAGTGTTTATAGTTTGTATATCTTTTATAGGTTGATATACTTGATTCACTATAAACAATGCTCTGATACCAATCTGTCACACCCCAAAACCGATAACGGCGGAATACGTTTCGGGGTGGAGGACGTCATGTACAGTATCATCACAATTGCATAATAGTAAAAACAAGAAACATACAACCATTGCATTTACATAGTAAATTTAATTACAAGAGTGTTTTATATTGTTCAACAAATACCAAAAGTAATTCAAAAATAAGAGATGGGTCTTGTATGCTCCACCTGCTCCAAAAATGTTGTGTCTGTACCTGTCTATCTTTGACCTGAAGATACAAGTTATTTTGAAAACGAAAATCAGCATAAAGCTGGTGAGTTCATAAGAGTTTAGTGTGAGTTTTTGTATAAAAAGCAATAGTGCGAAAAATGTGCTATTTATATTCATAAGCAGTAGAAAGCCTAGAAAATCCTATATTTTCCAGAAAATTCATTGTAAGTGAAATGTATGAAAAGTAGGCATTCTCTATTTTTGAAAACAGTTTAATGTAAAAGTATATTAGAAATTCCCAAATAGTAATGTGATAGAATAGGTTAAGCCTGTATTTAGTGGTAGAGGTGCAAGCTTCCTTTAGTGATCGATTCTTACTTACTTCGGGATGTAATTTAGCGTTTAGTGTAGTATTTTAGAGTAGTTATAGTGTATTCCTTGTATACTACTATTAGTGAGGATAATAGAGGATCCCATGACCTTCCCATTCATGCACAATGTAGTGAAGTAGTAGCATCCCTGGGCCTGCACGGCGCAGACTGAAATTAACAGTCGGGATATGATAGCGTTTGCCCCGTATAGATCTATACATGTAGTGTCGTCTTCCAGTCGGAAAACTCCGGGCGTAGTGGGTAACGAATAGAGTAACTCGTAGTGGGTTAGTGCATTATTGTTTGTTTAGTGTTTTCTCTTTTATTATCGTTGTAGTAATCTTTTAGTATTGATCATAGTGTATTCTCTTACTAGTGTATTGTCTGGTAACAGTAAGTATTATAATGTAGAGAGTAGTGACTTCAGCGAGTAATAGTAGTAACAACATTAACTATACCTATTATAGTTAACTTAGTGTAGATGGTTCTTGACATGTTAGTGACTTTAGTATCTAGTGAAAGGAGAAATATCCGTGTTCCATACTGATATACAAGTTATATAACTAAAAAATCAACGACATTCGGACGGATAACTACTACCCTAAGCCCACAATCAAACAAGAACAGGAAATAAGGCGAGATATCGGTCCTAAGTCCTCCAAGTCTTACTTATATAAACATATCAGAGTGGTTACGTTATAAAGGTAAATTGATTTAATAAAAGTATTTTCCAAAAGAACATTTAAAATCTGCCTTGCTTGTCCAACATAGTTTTGTAAAGGTATAAATCTGTATATAAGACATAGTGATAAATCACATGTGATTTGAACTAAGAATAGTGAATCACATGTGATTAATCCTCGTAACATGGAAAATCGTTCTGTAAAACTTTCCATAAACATCTATAAGCAACTTGTATCTCCCCCCTAAAACATTTAAAACATTTGAAAGGTTCATTAAAGGGGTATGAACTCACCTGAAATCGCGTAATTCGGGTGAATCGGGTAAATCGGGTAAAAGTGTCGGTTGAGCGTTTGGTACCAAATAACGACTTGAGCACCTTTTAGGACCCTAATGTCATATGAAATATGTATTTTACAAGAATTTAGTCATCTTATGCTTTTCATTATAGTATTTGGACATTCTAGCATCGTTTTCGGGGTTTTAGGGCCTAGAAGGGGTTCCCGGGAGTGGTACAAGGCCAAGAATGATTTACGGGAGGGTCCATGAGTTCACTCCCTTGGAGTTTACGGCCCATAGGCCACTCCTTGGGAGTTTACGGCCGTAATCCCCCTAGGCTTGGCCGTAAACTCATGTGGTCCTCCAAATTGCATGTTTAAGGCCTTATATCACTTCCTTACTTTAATGGTATGAGTCTTGGACCAATATGGAGGGATTAAAATCTTATTTTTGTGACATTTTGGGGAGTTTACGGCCAAGGCTTGTTCTTAGGCCGTAAACTCCATTTAATCCATCAAAATGGTAGTTTAAATGGTACAACATGCTCTCATTCAAGTTAGATAAATCCTAGAAGGCCCTAAAATGAGTTTCGGGACAATTTGGCATGAAAATTGGGGAGTTTATGGCCCAAGAATATCCTTGGCCGTAAACTCTTCATTTGGCCTCAAAATGGGAAGTTTAATGGTACAACACACATCCAAGGGCCTTAGCTAAATTCCTTACATGCATTAGAGAAGTTTTGGGACTTGTTTGACACAAAAACTTGTGTGTTTACGGCCCAAGCTTAGCCTTGGCCATAAACTCCCCTTTTTGTCCTCAAATGATGTTGTTTGATGCATTTAAACCTTCCTTAGTGTCAAGTCTAAATCACCAAACACCTTAGATAAGTTTTTGGGACCTTAAACAAGGGTTTTTGGGGTTCTTGGGGTGTTTACGGCCTAAGCACAAGCTTGGGCCGTAAACTCCTTTTTAAGCTTCAATTCCTTGTGTTTTAGTGTCCAAACTTTCCTAGGTATATGCCTTAATTAGTCCATAAGCTTAAAGGAAGGAAAAATGAGGTTTTTGGCAAGTTTCTAGGGGTTTACGGCCTAAGGGGCTTCTTAGGCCGTAAACTCCTTTTTGGTCCTTGATTTCTATGATTTTGGCCTCTAAATACAGTGAAGTATGTCTAGATGAATATAGGGAATGAGTCCTTACGTTTGGAAGCCAGAAATTCGCGGATTTGGGGTCGAGTTCGGGTCTAGAGAGAGAAAGTAGTGAGAGAGAGTGAATGTGAGGTAAAAGAGTGTTCAAATGTTGTTTACACTCATTTCATATGCCTCGGGTATCGTACCCGATACACGGCTACCCGATGCTTAAAGTTTAACAGGGTTAAAACTTTTTACCCGGGTGAAGTGGTTGAAAAAGTTATATAACTCTATTAGGTTAAACGGGGTAACACATACAAGTTATATTTACTTATAATAATATCAAGACATGCAAATAACTAGATATTCGGTTATTGACGATTCCAAATATTAAAGAAAATAACGTATAGTGATGCATTCCGTTAGTGAAGATGGGATTTGTAACGGGAATAGATTTGGGGTTGTCACACCCATTAATAAAGTCCTTCCTTTAAGATAAGTGTAAATCACCACACTTCAACTATAGGACTTTGTTTTTCCTAGAATTGGGATTTGATTTGGATTTAGTATTTAGATATTGGAACATTAAAAAAATAACTATTATGTATTGTTTTGATATATTGGGATATGATCTTCATAATAATACTTGTGTTCTATATTATCATGTTTAGTCCATGAATAATCTTATTATTCTAAAAGTTCATAGTCGGTCATGATTGTATGAGCATTTATGAAGTAAGACTAGTATGACTTTGATTGGTTGACTTTCATAGATGAAAGTAGGCAATGAGCTGTAACCACGATTCATAGGTACTTGTCAGAGAATTGATATTAAATAGACCCGTATCAAGATCATGTCATGGATCACTATCATGAGTGATACTTGATTAAAAGGTACTATCTTTTTATCCTTAATACTTGAGATACATATTGGGATATAAGTGTAGGGAGTGTTGTGCGTTGATATGGTAAAATTTTGATCCTTAACCGGGCAATTATAAAAGCTATTTTAGGTATGGTGTGAACTATGTAAGTGGCTTATGTAGTAAAGATGAAATTTATTCCTCTTATGTGTTGAGATTTAGGCATCTACCGTGGTACACAAAGTTGAACAGCAAATGAGATTGATTGTGATCTAAGTCTCTTGTTCAACGAGATGTCTGTAACAATGGGATAACTTATAAACTTACCTTATACATCAATTGTGGCTTTGAGATTTTGGTAATTGGATGTTGATGAATGACATTCTTCGTCCTATGTTATTGGGGGCAGTGAAATGTTGTTAGACATTCATCACTGTCTATATCAATCTATGATGAGTCTTGTACAAATATGATGTTGAAAGATCTATGTACTTAAGATTCATTATAGAATGATCTCACCCATTAATCCAATAAGTCATTATTTTCAAGTTTAATGGTTTCCACCATTAACACCCCAAAAATCCTAAAATTATAATAGGAATGGATTAAAAATAATTTGTATAGTTATTGATGTGCTTAAGATAGTCTATACAATAAACACATTTTAAATGCCAATTTAGTTTTAAATTTATAAATCCTAATTGTTAGTTTATACATTTCTAGTGTAGGTGTCTATTCTTTTTACATAGTCCAGGGTCCTTTATGTAATTTCCTTGCATACTAGCTGTATTATTTAAAGCAATGCAATATACCGAAACCTAATGGTTATTTTCACAATTGAATATTATATCAAGTTAGGGATTCTTTCTCTCATGATTGATATTCCTAGGTCATGTTTTTTAGTCAGGTTGACCATCACACAACTTTGATGATTTTCTATAAGTTTTTATGAAGGAGAACAAAAACTCACTTAAAGTTAATTATATATACAACCTGTATATATTTATATATGTCCAAAATTAGTAAAAATATAAATATTTATACTAAATTTTTTCAATAGACACTATTATTTTATAGATATGTTTGTAGTATATTATAAAAGAAACTAAGAAATTGTTCAAATTTTGAAACTTATAAAATGTGTATTATAGACCCTATACTTTTTAATGACAATGCATGAATGAAATATGCACATGTGATTCCATAAAACAATTTTAATGGAAAAACATCGGATTGGTTTCGCTTTTTATGATCCCATTCCTAGGGCATTTTTGTAAAATTGTGGCTATGGAAAATTACGTTTCCTATGCGAAAAGGGGAATCAAAAAGCAGGGATCCAATGGCCCACATGAATAGATGGATGGATAAAGGTTTGAGTCTTTTAGATTGGCCACAAACCCTTTAGTCAGTCGCTTATCTTTGTTATTTTCCTGCCAATTCTCCACGTTGGCAAAGAAAAATGGTCTAAGACATAAGTAATCTGTTGAAGTTTTTCACAACTTTAAAACTGTCATCTAACAGTATAATAACAAAAATCGATGAGGGTTATTTAAGAAAATACGATTTTTAGTACTTTTGTACAAAATGTCCATCAAATATATATTATAAATCACAAAAAACCTTGAATAATGTTTTTTCAATCAAATATTCCATAATACATGAATACATATCATGGTATCTTAATACTTATTTCGTGACAAACGAATTTCTGTTTTGCAATATAGCACTCATTTCCGCAATAGCGGTTAATAAAAAAGTTGTAATGAAAACCTTTTAATAATAATCTCGCAATTTTTCATGAAATCTACTACAAAAACAATATTTTGTAGGAAGTATTATATATATATATATATATATATATATATATATATATATATATATATATATATATATATATATATATATATATAATTGTTTTATTAAATAAATCCATCCATTTTAGTTTTTTATGATCATCCGACATTTAATTTAACTATAAAAGATGAAAAAAGGTGTTATCAAAAACTTAAATTGATGTTCTTTTACCAAACTCGATATATAAAACAACTATTTTATCCTTAGGCTTAGTTTTGCATTATAAAAATTCAAATGAAATGTAATACGACTTTTTTTACAAGTAAAAATTTTAGTTTGAATAAAATAAATTAAAAATGATACAAAATCCACATGAGAATGACATATAAAAAAGGACTTAAACAGATAAACCCGATCTACTTATTTTATTTTATTGTAAATATAAACTTGTCATTTTGCCGTATTACCCTTTAACATTTATGTGTGTGACGAAAATAGGGTTTAGATAGGTGATGGGGTTAGGGATGCATTTTAACTATGCAACTATTTTATATAAATTTCCGTAGTCCTTTTATAGACAGTAAGTCGGCCCCAAATATAAATATTCCAAGCACCCATGAATAGACTAGTATAGGAGGATATGGTAGTATTTTCATAGGGGCAGAATTGGTAACTGAGTGATGTTCTTCATTCCTTTTATCGTTTTTACAAGACGCTACGTTTCAATGTTTATAATTGATCTAGAAAACCTAACTATAGGATGGCATATCAAACACATAATACAAATTGATAATACAATTATTTATAAAATAAACTACAAAACAATATTTAATAAGTTTTTAATTATATAAAATGATCTTTTGATAGATGATCTTTATTAAAGTCACGAATGTTAAGTAATCACAGTAGGTCATTAGAAGTGATTGAAAGTAGGTTTGGAATATTGGTTAGGAATTGCTTAAAGGGTTTAATTGTGCAAAAACTTCAAAATGTGTTTGATATGAAGCTCCACTCGATCAAGTGGAATGTCAAGCATAAATCCACTTGACCAAGTAATACACTAGACATGATTCTTGTATCTATTGTAACTTTTCCATGATTTTGCGTGCGAGCTCCGAATCAAGTGTATTTTCTTTAAATGCATTCCTATGATCATAAAAGCTATATATACAATAAATAAAATAAAATGTCTAACCAGCAGGTTAATGACATGGCTTATGATATTTTGAAAAAAACTGGTCGTTGATTACTTAAATTATTGTGTCCGTTCTCTTATGAGTTAGGCCAACTCCAAAGGTAAAACATAAAAATTGTGAGTTTTAAACATTAAAATGGTGTAACCAATCTAACCACACATTAAAATGATGTATTTTAGAGGCCAAACATTTTGGCCTCCATGTTTGATGTTGAAGTGTATCTCACACACTAAAATTATGTATTTTAGAGGTTGGTTGGAGTGATAAAAAGAAAAACTAACACTGAAATGATGTTTTTTAGTGTCCCACTAAAGGGTTCAAATTTCATGTTATTAACTTTAGGAGATGACTAAGTGAACAATTAATAATGAAGTGGTGTCCTTAGTGCTTTTGCCAAGATGAGTTAAGATGAGTTATTACTCAAGAGTAAATGTTCTTAATGTATATTATTGTTTTAAATGCTTTTATATGAGATATTATTTGAGCACGTTATGTGACATGCATGTTGTTCAAAAAATCTATGGTGTATATATTATATTGTTGTTTTAAATGCTTTTACATGAGATATTATTTGAGCACGTTATGTGACATGCATATCGTTCAAAAAAATTCAAGGTGTATTAATTACACTTTGGCATCTGTTTATTATGTATGTTTGATAATAATTTACATTCAAATATGATATTCAAAACATAAAAATTTGAATACTTGGATGTTATTTTTGAAAGAATTTCAACAAGGGTAATCATGAATACTTGGATGATCCCAAATGGGGTAAAAAACATAAATAGAAATTTTATTAGCATGCTTTCAAAACATATATAATATATCGTCTCCGTCTCTTGATGTACAATTTTTTTCAAGAAAATGGAAATATTAATTTCATCACTTGAATGCTTCCTGTTGCAGTTTCATTCCTCATTTTTCATAGTTTTCTTTTTATGATGTGGGAAATCTCTCTCACACTCCCACCCTCCCTCCCTCTCCCCCTCACACACAAAGACATAAACACACACACACACACACACACACACACATATATATATATATATATATATATATATATATATATATATATATATATATATATATATATATATATATATTCTCTCTTTAGGACAAAAAGGCATATATGAACAAATGCATGACATGGGTAATGCTGAAGAATTTGTATGTTGTTTATTGTCAGTCAAGTCTTTTAAGTATTGATGAAATTGGATTTTGGCAGCGGGTCAAGAATATTTGTACTCTCTCTAACCCTAAAAGCTTACCTCATTAGGGTTTGTTCTATTTCCAAGCACTATGGATCGAAAGCCGTTGGATGAGACGACCTGAACATATGTCATTAATACATCTAACCGCTGGAATTAGATAAACCAATCGGACGGCCAGAGATAAACCCTAATTTAGTAGGAGCAGTGTCCTGTAGGTATAGTGCTTGCTGATGTATGCCATCCCTTTTCTTAAGGGTAATCATCTCCTTGATGTGTAGTTTTCACTTCCCGAATCTCTTCACTCAATATCATCAAGATTTCATCTTTACTCCCACCCTATATATATATATATATATATATATATATATATATATATATATATATATATATATATATATATATATATATATATATATATATATATATATATATATATATATATATATATATATAAAAGCCACAACTAAGCTTAGTTACTAAACTTATAAAATATGTTGTTTTAACTTAGTAAATATATCCGATTTGGTTTTCATTTAGTAAATATATCATCATCGATAATATTTCTTTCCTCCATTATCGTTTTACAATCTCTATTTTTATTTCTTCTATTATTGTTTATTACTTCTCCCCAGTGAACATTATTTTTTTCCACTGTTACGAAAATCTAAGATAATCAATATTCTTGCGTCCTTATCAAAACTATTGCGTCAATCTTGAATCCACATCTTCAATTGTTAATCGTAAATCAACTAACCGCAATCTCTATAAGATAAAACAACGTATTTTCATAAGGTTTAATACCTAAGCTTAGGTGGGGCTGTAATGTATATTTATTTTTCCATATATATATATATATATATATATATATATATATATATATATATATATATATATATATATATATATATATATATATATATATATATATATATATATATATATATATGAGACCATGTTAATTTTGTTAAACATGTGGACGCGCTCCTAGCTACTTATCTTGAAGATAAAAAAAATTATAAATTCCAAAATAAAAGGAGAAATCAAAAATTCTTTTTTAAGATATTATTTTCGTTATTTAATTTATAAAAAAAATCATCGTTTTTCGAAATATGAGTGAAATATTTTAATAAAATATTATATTGTAAATAATCAAATCGAATTTTTAGAATATTAGAATATTCTAATATTCTACTAAAATTCGTAGATATGTTAAAATATTCTAATAATCTACTTGAATTGTTAAATTTATTAGAATTTTTTTAATATTTATAGTTTAATATTCTAGTAGTTCTAATATTCTAAAAATTCGATTTGAATATTTTCAGTATAATATTCTATTAGAATATTTCATGTATATTTTGAAAAAAAAAAACAGTAGTTTTTTATTTTTTTTCTTTTTTTTGAGCGGATAAAATAATTCATAAAAATAATATTTTAAAAAAAAATCGAAAATTTTCATTTATTTTGTATTTTAAAAATATTTTTTCGATCTCCAAAATGAATGACTAGAATTGCGTCCCTATGTCTCACAAAATATAATGGTCTTATATGAACCTAACCCTATATTTTGGTCAAAAATTACACAAATGAAACTCAACCAAATTGAATGAGAGGTTGTGGTGTTTGAAATGATATAAGCAGAAAATTATAATCGAGACAACACGAGGATTTATAAGGAAAACCTTTGATTCTTGCTAGGATCTCCGGCACAAAACATTGGGAGGTTATAATGATCACCCACCTTCATGATTTTATTGATTAAAAATATTTATTACAGAGATGAATGTGTAAATGTAAGTACAAATATCTTGGATGATCTAATCGTATGTCTTGTGTATGTAATAAAATTATTATTTATAGTCTAATGCTAATAACAAAAAGTTCGATAATTTCGGGATCCTTCGAGAATCAGCATATGAACATTGTTTGACTTGGTATTCTGGTTCTTTTGTCTGGTTGAGACGATTCTCCATTGAGAATAAGTCATCAGTTGACTAATTTTGCACATGTGAGAAAAAGAAAGTAGAATATAGTTGTTGTAAGTGTTAGTAAATATTAACGATAATAATCAGGATCTTGAGATGTGTTTAAGGATCATGAGCCTGTAGCAATATTAAGGATCCTGAATATGCATTCCTACCCATAACAATTGCCCCCAAATTATTCATGTGAAATATTGAGGTTAGTATCCACTATTTAAAGGTATAATTTAAAACAAAAGAGATAAGATTTTAAAGTTTAACGTATAGGGTAATTTAAATTTCAATGGATAGATTTCTAGTTGTTGGAATAGGTCAAATCACCTTTTTACCTCTCCGTGATTCTTGTATAAATAGGACACCCAACCTTTCAGTTTTACCTTACTCATTTAGCTCTTATTTTCAATGTTCATCGAATATCATTCGAAGGTACTTTTCTCGTTTCCTTTTATTTTCTCCATTATTTAGTTTTGATCATGGGCAAGAAAGCAAATCAATCTCGTGCAAGCATCATTGCTATACTCGATGATGATTTCACGGATTAGAAGATCTTTTCTTATGAGGAAACTTGTACCTTCACTGATGATGACATCGAGATCTTGAAGTTGGCCGGAACTTTTCCTGTCGGTACTGTTTTTAGGGTTTTCGATGCTAGGATTCAACCTGATTTCATTTCTTCTACTTGGGTTTGTCTTCCCGAGTATCCTTTCACCCTAGGACTCGCTTACCCCTTCTCCGAAATCATTTCTGAATTTTTTGAGATCACAAAAATCTTGTACATTCAAGTCATGCCAACTATTTGGAGGGTCCTCGATTGGATTGATCATTTGAATCGTTCCAAGGATCTTTCCGTTGGCATAAATGAGCTAGACTACACTTATGATCTTACTATTTTTGGGATGTCACACCCCCGAACCGGACGGCGGAAACATCCGAGGGCTCTTGTGACCTAAATTGAATATCATCACAATGAATATACATGAATCATAACATAGTTCATCACCATGCATTGAAATATTACAACTGATATTGTTTACATTGTTTTAAACATTACAAATCCATAACATAAACTGTTCGATAGATAATCTAAGCAAAACACCATGACTTAACTTGGTACTTATTCTTTGGCTTACCTGTTACCTGAGAATACAAGTTATTTTGAAAAACGTCAACATATGAAATGTTGGTGAGTTCATAAGTAATGTTATGGTAAAATGATTTGGTGAAGTTTGTAAAACCCAGAAACTCCGATATTTTCTGAAAAGAGTATTTGTTTATAAAAAGTGTGAAGATCCGTAAATATGCTTGTTGATTTTCAAAACATGTATAATTGTTGAACTTTGTATACATCACACAAGTGAAAATGTTGAACTTCCCGGGAAAACCCGATGTTTTCCCAATACGTAAATTACATGACTTGTTTATTGTTATACCGATACGTCGAATGTTTTTGATTACTCAGGTGACATTGGATTAATTAGGGTTGTCAGTTGTTATAATCACGCATTAAAGAAAATGACTAGTTTATAACTACAGGTTACGAACGATCCTTAAGGTGTCGCCCGTACTACTCACTTAATCCAACCACCCTGATTTCTCTTGATTAACGCCATGAATCTGTTTGCTTGATTTCTCATAAGCCCGACAACCGAGGAGAAAGGAGGGTACGAAGCCCCCTTTATTTCCATGAGTTATTCAAGGCTATCGGGAATGCGAAAGACACTCGGCCCAACTCGCATTTGACTTCTCGACCTCACTAGTAGTACTAATGGGCCACTAGGGCCCAATAGCACGTTAGAGCTATTGAAAGTCCTTTTACATGGAATTGGGTCATAGAAGGCCCATTAACACATAAGCGTATTCCCTTCGGGCCCAAAGATCATGTTATTGGGCTAGCAAGGCCCAACAAGCATAATTTGAAACTTCTAAGCCCAAAGTTTGTAAGTTAACTCATCATAATTATCGTGTGTTTATTGAAATGCTTTGGTTTTATGATTTTGTTTTGTTATTGATTCGAGACCGAATCAATTCGTTTTGTAACGATATTTGTTGTTGAGAATGTATTTGTTTTTCCGTGTCGTCGGTAGTCGTGGATCTTGTATTTTGTATTAGTGACTTAATTTTTTTGAAAATGGAGTTTGATCCTTTTCATTACCCTCCTTTTATACAAAATAACACTTTTGGTCCTTTTTAATAAAATAGTTCATTTTTAGTCCTTAAAATACTTTTCTTGACACTTTTGTATAATTTATTTGATGAAAACACGAATTTTAACCCAAAGTTTACTTGGTTGATGGCTTCAGTCCCTCTAGAGTAGTGATTCTCGGTTGAGGACTCATTTTTCACAACTTTTACAGTTTTAGCCCAAAATCTAAAAAGTTTGCATTTTTAGTCCTTTTTGATAATGAAAAGCACTTTTGACCCTTATAAACATTTTGTTATGCTAAATACCCCCTGTTTTACAGAAAGTTACATTTCCAGCCCCTCAACTTGTAAAATTTCGCATTTGGAGGCTTATTGGGCCGAAAAGCCCATAATTAGCCCATTAGGTTAAAAATTTACATTTTAAGTCCTTAAAATTTTCTAAAATCAGAAAAATATTTTCGGAAACTGTTTTGGCCCCTTTTAACCTTCAAGAAACCGTGACTTGTTGATTTTTACCCCAAGTTTGTATTTTTGCCAATTTAAGCCCAAAAATGGGCCTCATGTTCAAGTATTTTCATCCTAACCTTATAAACTATTTTTCTTGACTTGATTAGTGTATAATAGCTTAAGTTATGTTTATTTCCTTTATCGCGTCTTAGATCTCGGTTTTTACACACTTTTTGATAACATATTCATCACAAAACACATGATATCACACACATACATGCATCAAATCACACATAGCATACATTTTCACATAGATCTACACAGTTTCTTGTATTCTCCCCCATAAAACTCATAAAAACCGAAAAGAAAGGGGTATGAAACTCACCTTTGCTTGTTGTTTTCGATTTGAAGAAGAAAAGAGAAGAGGTTGTTGTTATTTTCGACTTTAGCAACCTTTCTTGGAAGATCTCGAACTTAAAGAGCTAAGATGATGATTTTTTTGAAGAATCCTCCTTGTAAAGCCCTTGAATCTCAAAATTTTTGAGAGAGAAGTGAAGGAATTTGTAGTGTGTTCTTGAGAGTATTGAAGTGGAATTGTTTTGTGTGTGTGTGTGATACTCTCGGCTGAAAGAAGAGGGAGAAGAAGAAGAGAGAAGATTGATGAGATGTTTACTTGGGTGTATGGGATTTGCATGGAGAACCATTAAACAAAAATGAGGTGGCAATGAAAAAAGTCAACTCTTCTTCTTTGGTTGGGCTTGGGCCGAGAATGGAGAGGGAAGAGAGAGTTTTTGGGCCTTAAATGCTTAAGCCCAATTTCATGGTCATGTTGAGTGATTTTTGGTCCAAATAAATATAAGTGTGATTTTTATGACCTATTAGGGCTAAATTAGGTTAGTTATGGCCCAATAAGGTTCATTTAAATATTTTGTTTCATTCTAGTCCCAATATGGCCCAACATATTAAAATAAATGAAAGTGGGTCCAATTAGAGCTCATTCAAGAGTTCTAAGCCCGAGATAGTCCAATTGGAAGCTTATTGGTCCATTGGGCCCAATAAGGAAATCCTAGTCCAAAATGGACTTAAACAAGGATTTCTAGGGTTTCCAATTATTTGTTGGCTATTTTCAGTGCATGTATGAAGTGTTTGATTGGAATTTTGTTGTTATTGAATAAGCATCTTACATGCTTTCACATTGTTGGTTCACGTTTGTTATCATTGTTAAATGTTTACAAGACTTTGAATTTCCTAGTTGTGACATCATCCCCCCGTTAGAGGGAATTTCGTCCCGAAATTCTTTTGAAAGCCCGATTTGAGAATGTTAGAATAGATGAGGGTACTTTTGCTTCATTTGATCTTCGCGTTCCCACGTGAATTCTGGTCCACGCTTTGCGTTCCACCGTACCTTCACAATCGGGATGCGACTTTGCTTGGTACGCTTCACCTCCCTGTCCATGATTTCGACTGGTTCTTCGAAGAACAGGAGATTCTCGTTGATTTCAATTTCATCGAAGAGAATGACGAGAGTTTCGTCGGATAAACACTTCTTTAGGTTGGAAACATGGAACACGGGGTGTACGCTGCTAAGCTCAGCGGGTAGCTGCAGTCTATACGCTACTGGACCAATTCAGGCAAGGATCTCGAAAGGTCCAATGTATCGTGGATTCAATTTTCCTTATTTTCCAAAACGAATGACTCCTTTCCAGGGAGAAACTTTCAACAGCACTCAATCCCCGACCTGAAACTCTAAGGGCTTTCGCCGTTTATCAGCGTAGCTCTTTTGTCGGTCGCGCGATGCTTGTAGTCGAGCTCTGATTTGAACTATCTTTTCCGTGGTTTCACGTATGATCTCCGGTCCTGTTAACGTCTTGTCTGATGCTAGTTCACTCGCTAGCTGGGTGCCGCCCGCCTCAGCCCAACACAACGGTGATCTACACTTACGTCCATATAGCGCCCCGAAAGGAGCAACTTTGATGCTCAAATGGTAACTGTTGTTGTATGAGAATTCAACTAAGGGTAAGTGGGTATCCCAGGACTTCCCAAAGTCTATCACACATGCGCGAAGCATGTCTTCAAGCGTTTGAATGGTTCGTTCGCTTAGACCATCCGTTTGTGGGTGATAAGCAGTGCTCATGTCCAGATGGGTTCCCAGTGCTTTCTGAAGTGATTGCCAAAAACGTGAGGTGAATCTACTATCTCTATCTGAGATGATAGACACCAGCACTCCGTGAAGTCTCACGATTTCTCGAATGTATATTCTTATCAATCTCTCCATCTTGTAGGGTTCTTTTATTGGCAGGAAATGAGCGGATTTCGTCAGTCTGTCGACTATTACCCATATAGTGTCAAATCCATCTGACGTCTTGGGTAGCTTGGTCACAAAATCCATAGAAATCCCTTCCCATTTCCACTGGGGAATTACTGGTAGTTGTAATAACCCCGAGGACTTCTGGTATTCCACCTTTACTTTGGCGCAAGTTGTGACAACCCAAAAATTTCCGTTAGTTTTAACGTCAAAATTAATTACATCAAAAATTAGCCAAATTTATCCCAAAAATATTTTTGACCGGATTTAAACCCGTTGGAATATTTTAATTAATATTCAACAAGCGAAAATAAAAACACGTAAATTATCTTTCCTTTTATTTGGAAAAGGTTTATTTTTATTTACGGCCATTTAACCGGGTAAAAATTTTAAACCTCGTTAAACATAAGTATCGGGTAGTCGTATACCGGGTACAACACCCAAGCCCTATATAAGGGTGGGTGGACACTCCTTAGATGCCTTTTCCCACCTTAGACTCACTCTCTCTCTCTCTCTACCTTCTCTCTCTACAAATGGGTTTTGGTCAAAAATCGCCCCTCCGAGCCTCAAATCGGTAAGTAAACCTTCCTAGCTTGTTATCTAACTTATCTAGCTTGCAAATTCGTGACTTCATCATCCAAAAACCCCAAGAACATGAGTTTATGGTCTTGGGAGCCTCCCAAAACCGTAAACCCCTTTGAAGAGGGTTTTAATGCTCAAAAAGCCTTCCAAAACACTTCTCATGCTTAGCAATGGCTTAGAGGCTTACCCGAAAGGACTTAGAACACCAAAATCGGACCAAATGGGGAGTAAACATGAGTTTACGGTCTAAGGATGTTCTTAGACCGTAAACCCATGTTCATGGACCATAAACACCTTTTAAGGTGTTAAACTACCCCTCAAACACCTCCAAAAGCTTCCATGAGTGCTTAGAGCTTTGTAATCCTTCGTTTGATGCACCAAAACATAGGGTTCATGGACAAAATGAGTTTACTACCGTAAACTCATGTGTTTAAGGTAGTAAACTCCCCAAGAGCATCTCCTTAGACCGTAAACACCTTTCCAAGGTGTTTAAGTGCCCTAAACACCTTCCTATGCTCCTAAAAGTGACTAGAACCTTACATGCATGAGTTAGAACCACCAAACAACAAAAGAAATGGACCAACATGAGTTTACTACCGTAAACTCATGTGTTTACGGTCGTAAACTCCTCAAGGAGTATTCATAGGCCGTAAACTCCTTTAATGGTCCATTTTGAAACCTTAAACCCTTCATAAGCCCTAGAATTGAACCTAGCCTAATACCACAAGTGTTATAAGACCTTAATGCATCAAAGAACACACCATCCATGAGTTTATGGCCATAAACTCATGGGGATAAGGTCTTGGGGCCGTAAACTCTATAAAGAGTTTACTCTTGAAGAGTAAACTCCCTATCTAGGCCATACACACCCTTAGATGTTACTCGGGACACTCCTAGCACTTAACCAAAGTGTTTTCCGCATTTTAGGATGCGTATACATGTTTAATTAGTATTATATTTACTAATTGTATGTAAACATATGTCATCATATGTTAATAGGTCACTAAGTGATTTCAAGTCTTTACTTGACACCGAGCACCCAACCGGCACCTTCGTTCGATCCACTTACAACAGGTGAGTTCATACCCCTGAATTAACCTTTTAAATGTTTTTACATGCTTTTATGGGGGGATACAAGTTAAAACATGCCAGTTATCATATCAATCACATGTGATTGATAACCCGCATGCACTAGGATTTATTACACTGTTAATTGTTTTACCGAGTATGATACTGTAAATGGTTTTCTAAAACGTCTTTACTTATTCAAAGCTTTTCTCAAATTGACTCTCGCGCTATATGTTTTATTTTCAGATTTAGTTACAGCAGTATTTTAAACAAAGGATTTCTTTACCTATAATGTTTTATCAAAGCTTCATTTAAAACTTGTTTAGGAAAGGTTTTCAAAGGATTTCTAAAGGTTTTCAAACTTATTTTACAAAAGAATACCAGTTCGTGATTTTCTTAAATGTAATGGTTTTCCAAAGTTTTCATCAAAGTTTTCTTCCATGTGTTTATACTCCTACTTTGTTAGATACTACTGCTTCATTATACTTTTACTTAGTTAATGCTCCTACTTAGTTAAATGTTAATACTTTGTTAACGCTTCTACTTAGTGATACACTTCTACTTGTTAACGCTTCTACTTAGTGATACGCTTCTACTTGTTAACGCTTCTACTTAGTGATACGCTTCTATTTGTTAACGCTTCTACTTCGTGATACGCTTCTACTTGTTAACGCTTCTACTTCGTGAAATACTTCTACTTCGATAAACACTTCAACTTCGTTAAATGCTTCTACTTAGTTAAATGTATGCCTGTACTTGTATAGTTATATAAATAATGTTTAAAGGACTTAGGAAGGCTAGTTCTCCCTATTTCCTTTTCCTCGTTGGGATGTTGATATGGGCTTATTTAGTCATAGAAATCATTCATTATCTTATTAATTATTGTTGATATTATATCATTTAATGGACAAAAGGTACTTAATTAGCTTAATATTTCAATTTCAGCAATAAAAGACATGCTCGGGTGAAAAAGGAAGAGGATTTGAGTGATTGGAAGCTTGGAGATTGAAGACTGAAGAAAGAAGGATGTTGGTGGACAGTTTGACCCATCGTCAGTGTTTTGTCCATATCTCATGAACCGTAACTCCGATTGACGAGATTCAAAATGTTCTGAAAACTAGATACAATTTCGGACGACTTTCATGTTTTGCGAAAATGTTGATTCCAAAAGAAACTCGACGAGTTTTTAGCACAAACTCGACGAGTTTATTAGAATATTCTAGATTCGAAGATGCCTTGCCGTACACGCTGTATACGCGGATTATCGAAAAAACTCGACGAGTTTGAGGTGAAAACTCGTCGAGTTGACGCTGTTTTCAAAATTTATATATAGAAACTCTTCTCATTCGAACCCTAACTAATGCTGGAGGCTAGGTGCGATTATTGAAGACCAAAAGGGTTCTTGAAGCTTCAGTTTTCGAGATTGCAACCTAAGAAACAATTTAGAAGAGAATCAAAGGCAAATAATCATTCTTCTTTTCTTAATCTTTGTTTTGAAACATGTTTGAATCATTGGATTTTGATTTTAGGTTATTACTTGCTTTAGATATGAGCTAAAAGCTTTTTACTTCTGTTTGGATGAGATAATCTTATGAACATGGTTTGATTGAGTGCTTGAGTTGATATTAATTAGGTTATTCATCTTGTTAAGCTTATTAAAGATCCTTATGTATTGATGATAAATGTTTTTAGTTAACAAATAAGTGATTGAGTTGCATGAATATCTTCTTGATTACTTGATTCATATAGTTTTATGAATATAAGATTGTATGCCTAGAAATAGTGAATATGAAACTAGGGTTAACTATAAAATATGTAAATCAATGTGTGAGCATGTGTGATGAACATCTATACATGAGTTGATTGAATTGAACAAATTTGATTAAATATTATTATAAGTCTTGCTTGATACGAACTGAACACTAGGAAACTTGTTAATTTAATCACTTGATCACTGTTTGAATTAACTTGTCCACTAAAGGATTGGTAATAATGAACATGAACCCAATCATATTAGGAATCGGTAACCATTGATGTATTAATTCATTGCACTTGCCACGAAATCAACCATAAGAATAAGTGAATCGAATTTGAACAGAAGTCTCTTTTATCATTGAATCTAGTTGTCTTTTCTTGTTCTTCTTAGTTGTTAATTGTCTTTGTTTAAGTATTAATTGATTGTTTAAGTTTCTAGTCTTGCAAAACTAGAGAAACCCCCTACTTTTATTAATTGTTTTAATTAGATAATATTAGCATTTATTTTAATTGTTTACCGTTCCCTGTGTTCGATACCCTACTTACCTGAACTAAACTGCTAATCGATAGGTACACTGCCTTTCGTGTGTTTGTCTTTGTGTTTAAGTTAGTAGGATTAAAACTAGTTTGTTTAACACACATCAGATGTGGTCTGGTGGGATCGGATATCCGTCCGAAAGTCATTTGATCATTAATTATATATTATGTATACAGGTATAGACATATAGGTTTACGTCGGTCAGTTTATTTGTGAGTCTCTATCATTAGTCCAGTATATACATCAAAACTCACTACACAAGATGCATCTTCAAGACACGGCCTTCTCCGTTGTCTAGTTGGTAACCAGAGTCTCCTGTAGGGAGAGCGGGCATCGTGTGTATAGATCTGTACGGGATTGACACCCCCACACCCTGACTACTAGCTACAGTCCACGGCCTACCAAGCCAAGGGGTGACAAATGTCACATTCTTTCCGACGCTTGCAGAGCTTCAAGTTCTCTAGTGTCTATCAGTATGGTTACGAGTATCTCGGGGTTACCTTATAATTCATGGCCTTAAGGTAACGGGAATTAACACCGTATTCATTGTTTTTAGACCTTGCTAGACGTATCATTCATTTGATACTATCTGGGGTCTGTGTTCTCTGTTTTTAGACCTTGCTAGACGTATCATTCATTTGATATTGTCTGGGGTATGTATTCACTATTTTTAGACCTTGCTAGACGTATCATTCATTTGATACTGTCTGGGGTCTGTGTCTCCTTTCATTAGACTGAGCCAGGCGTGTTGTTCATTCGATACTCTCCTAGAGTCTATGATTTCTTTTGCCTTAGTCAGCAGTATTTCCTGCTGAGGCCTATGTTATTTTCCCTAATGCTTTTACTTGTGATATCCTTCTACTTTCTTTAAAGTCAAATACCGTATTTTGGTAATGATAATATTTTAGGGAAATTCTCTTTAAAACATAACACTGTCGGGTCTTGGTAGAAGACTGCTTTTATTTAGAAAATATAGGATTTTCTGGAAAGGGACTCTAATACACTGTTGATTCTAAACTACTACTTTTTATAAAGTTATTTGAATAAAATGACACTAAATACTTATGAACTCACCAGCATTTATAAAAATGCTGATACTCGCTTTCAAATAACTTGTATTCTCAGGTCAGCAATAGACAGGTACATTCCAGGAGCTTTTGGTGAAGACAGTTTAGTACCAAGCTGCACCAATATTATTACTTGTATTACTTTAATGTCTCTATGAAATGTAAACCATGTAAAACTATTACTATTAATGCAATGAATGTTGTACTTTGATTACTATACTACATATGTTGTGATACTTGACATGACGTCATCCACCCCAAAACGTTTCCGCCGTTCCGGTTTTGGGGTGTGACACAAGTAAGGCATTCGCTAACATAGGTGGCAATTTCTGCCTTCATTTTAGGCCACCAATAATGTTGTTTAATATCCAAGTACATTTTGTCCAAACCCGGATGGATGGAGTATCGCGTCTTGTGAGCTTCATTCAAGACTACCTCCCTAAATCCTCCAAGTTTAGGGACCCAAATATGGTTCATGAAATAATATACTCCGCCCTCTTTCACCTCGAGATTCTTCTCCATTCCGCATAACGCTTCGCTCGTTCTGTTTTCCGCCTTCATAGCATCTGACTGTGCTGCCCTGATCTGAGTGGTTAGGTGAGATTGGATGGTTATTGAGAGAGTTTTGACATGACGATTAGAGTACTCTTTCCGGCTCAAGGAATCAGCTACCACATTAGCCTTGCCTGGGTGGAACTTGATTTCACACTCATAATCGTTTAATATTTCAACCCATCTTCGTTGCCTCATATTCAGCTCTTTTTGATTCAAGATGTGTTGGAGACTCTTGTGGTCTGTGAAGATGGTGCACTTCGTACCATAGAGGTAATGCCTCCAAATCTTCAGTGCGAAGACCACTGCTCCCAATTCCAGATCGTGGGTTGTATAATTCACTTCGTGTGTCTTTAATTGTCGGGACGCGTAAGCTATCACTTTTCCACGCTGCATGAGAACGCAACCTAAACCCTGATTTGACACGTCACAATAGACTACGAAATCTTTCGTTCCCTCTGGTAGTGATAGTACCGGGGCACTGCAGAGTGCTTGCTTCAGAGTTCGGAATGCAACTTCTTGTTTGTCCGTCCATTTGAATGGTACACCCTTTTGTGTAAGCGAGGTAAGTGGCTTGGCGATCTTAGAAAAGTTTTGAATGATCCTCCTGTAGTAACCTTCTAGACCTAAGAATTGGCGAATTTATGTGGGTGTTGTCGGGACTGCCCATCCTTCGATGGCTTTGACCTTAGAAGGATCCACATGTATTCCTTCCTGACTAACAACATGACCCAAAAAGTTCACGCTACGGAGCCAGAACTCACACTTGGAGAGTTTTGCGTATAGCTTCTCAGTTCGCAGGGTTTCCAGGATTTGTCGGAGATGTTGTCCATGCTCCTCTTCACTTCGAGAATAAACTAGAATGTCGTCAATGAATACAATAACAAAATTGTCGAGGAATGGTCGGCAGATTCGATTCATTAGGTCCATGAATGCGACAGGGGCATTCATTAGACCGAAGGGCATTATGACAAATTCATAATGTTCGTAACGAGTTCGGAAACCGGTTTTGGGAATATCCTCTTCCCGTACCTTGAGTTGATGGTACCCGGATCGTAGATCTATCTTAGAGAAGTAACTAGCTCCTTGGAGCTGGTCAAATAGATCGTCGATTCGTGGGAGTGGATAGCGATTTTTTATAGTGAGCTTATTCAGCTCTCTGTAATCAATACACATCCTAAAAGATCCATCTTTCTTCTTGACAAAGAGGACTGGAGCTCCCCATGGCGAGAAGCTAGGTCGGATGAATCCCTTGTCCAGGAGTTCACTGAGTTGGCTGGACAATTCCTGCATCTCAGCAGGAGCCAATCGGTAAGGCGATTTAGCGATGGGAGTAGCTCCAGGAACAAGATCAATTCGGAATTCAACTTGTCTTTCTGGAGGTACTCCAGGAAGATCTTCAGGAAATATGTCTGGAAATTCACGTGCTACAGGAATGTCTTAACGTTAACCTCTCCCTTGGTTTTATCCACTATGTGTGCTAGGAACGTCAAATCGTTCTTTCGCAGATGCTTCTGTGCCTGGACGCACGAGATGAGACGAAGGTTCGTGCTAGGTTTGTCTCCATAAATAACTAGGGTTTCATGATCTAGAAGGTGAAGGCGAACGGCCTTCTCGTGACACATAATTTCAGCATGGTGGGGGCTTAACCAGTCCATGCCAATAATCACATCGAAACTCCTAATGGAAACAGGCATTGAGTTTATTTGAAAGACGTGTTGATTTAGGGCTAGGGTACATCCGATGTAGATTTCCCCAGTGGATTCTGTTTTCCCATTGGCCATTTCCACCATAAAGGTTTCATTGAGCTTCTGGGGTTGTTGTTTTAACAAATGTTTAAACTTATTGCTCACAAAACTTCGCTCCACTCCGGTATCAAATAGGATGCATGCATAAGTGTGGTTTAGGAGGAACGTACCGGTAACGACAGCGGGATCCTGAACCGCTTCTCCCTGACCCATGGTCAGCACCCTTCCTGTTCCTCCATTTCCGGGATTGTTGTTGTTAGGGCAGTTTCGACGGAAATGCCCAGTCCTTCCACATCCATTGCAGGTGTGGCTAGGTCCTACATTTTTGCCACCATTGTTGGTGTTGTTGTTGTTGTTGCGGTTATTGTTGTTGTTGTTTCCCTTTTTTTGGTTCTGAGGAGGGTAGGTCCTGTAGTACTTTGTCGTGTGCCCCTTCCAATTGCAACTGGTGCATTGCATCTCTCTGCATTCTCCATTGTGATGGAGACCGCACTTTTTGCACTTGGGAAGATTACCGGAATAAGGTCTAGGAGCACTTGGAGCAGCTGAGGTTGGAGCATGTGGTGTGGATGGAACTTGAGTGGTTGAAGCATTAACTACCACCGTTTACTGTTTCTTGGATGATTCGGAGCCTTGACGTCCTTTCCTCTTAATGTTCTTTCCCTTTTTGTTGTCACTTTCCTTCTTAACTTCATCCTCCACTGGCTTCTCACCCTTCTTGTTGTTGTGGTCATACAGCTTCTTGGCTAATCTCTAGGCACTGTCGAAAGTTTTGGGATTTGCAGCTATCACGTTTCCTTGGATCGGGGAGGTCAGTCCCCAGATGAAACTTTCGATCTTTTTACCTTCTGAGGTGATCATGCCAAGGCACAACAGAGACAATTCGCTAAACCTTGATATGTATGCATCTATATCAGCGTTTCAGACAGTGAGATTCCACAGCTCTTGTTCCATTTTCTGAATTTCGCCACGAGGGCAGTATTCGGCCATCAACATTTCTTTCATCTCTGCCCATGGCATGGAATTGGCTACGAGGAGTGTCATGGCTTCCACGTGTCCGTTCCACCAAGTGAGCGCTTGGTCAACAAGAGTGCATGCGGCAAATTTTACCTTCATCTCGTCAGGGCATTCACATATCTCGAACACCGATTCCACCTTCTCGATCCATCGTTTTAGGGTAATCATTCCTCCAGTGTCGTTGAAGGTTCGTGGCTTGGTGTTGGTGAAGTCCTTGTAGGAGCATGTCTTGTTAGGTCCTTGATTCATCTCGTTGTTTGAACTTCCAGCTCCTGGTTCCCTTGGTGAATTTGGGTCATAGCCGCGGTGACTGCAGCCGATACCGCTGCCTGAAAAGCAACAGAGTTGAATTCAGGCGGGTTTAGCTCAGGGTTTCTGCGGGTTGGTCATCGAGGCATCTTTCTGCCATGGAACAGAAAGATGTTCAGTATCTGTGCTTCTTGTGAGAGTGTGATCCTATGAGCTAGGTGTGTGGCACGAGCTTAAGTACTTTCACAAATTGGCACACAATCATGGATATGTAACACATAGCAGATTACAACATCAGAGTAAAACATATAAAATTTTCACTAATATTATCCGCATTTTGATACATGAAAATTGTGCTCGAAAGAGCATACATAAGCGGTACAAGTTTGACAACATAACGGCTCTATGAGTAGTGTAGTCACTTAAACATAGAGTCGGGGTACATAGCATAGATCCTAATGACATAGTAAGATAAGTCTATCCCGAACACTCTATGGAGTGTCCTATGACAGTGGCGAGATCATATGCCGAAATGTTGAGCCAACAACTGAGCCATCTCAGTCATGTCTCCAATGACCTCATCCCTCTCATGCTCAGCTCGAACTGCACGTGCTTCCATGGCAAATAGCTGTTGTCGAAGGGCGGCGATCTCAGCTTCGGGGGAGCGATTCTCCCTTGTGGGATTCACTGGTGGGGCGGGGTGGTCCTGTTGCGCCTCGCTGACAAATGACGTGGCGTGATCTTTTCCCGAGTCTTGTTCTTCTTCCATGTCATCATCGGCCTCCTCGAATTCGTAGTCAGTGTCCGTGTACTCGTCAGGCCCAACGTCGTGTGCTCCCCCTTGATTTACTTCAGGTTCATCTTCAAGCATCCCGTGAACCACCAAGACTTGATGAAATTGAATGCCCTGCTGCTCCCCTTCCATGAAGACTGGGAGGAGGTATACGAATAAATTATCATTACTCCTATGACTCTACAACTATTACATAGATTGAGTTGAGGTTCTCTTCTTGGGGATAAAGGGGTATGTTTTTAGGTTCCCTAGTCATCATGATTTCCTCAGGACATGTGATAGTTGTACCTTGGAGGGAATGTAGTTGATCAGGCTACATTCTTTCCTTGATATGACTATGAACAGCCCTGACCTAACCGAGGTGCTAGCATTATTTTGTTTGGTTCGATTGTATGTTATGTTTCCTAATTCACACAAGCAAAGATGTTTTATCGTTGTGTTTTACTTGTTTTGTTCAGATTTGTGTTAGTCCCTCTTTTTGGTTCGATTGTTTGTTCGGTTAAGGACTCATTTTTCACAACTTTTACAGTTTTAGCCCAAAATCTAAAAAGTTTGCATTTTTAGTCCTTTTTGATAATGAAAAGCACTTTTGACCCTTATAAACATTTTGTTATGCTAAATACCCCCTGTTTTACAGAAAGTTACATTTCCAGCCCCTCAACTTGTAAAATTTTGCTTTTAGAGGCTTATTGGGCCGAAAAGCCCATAATTAGCCCATTAGGTTAAAAATTTACATTTTAAGTCCTTAGAAATTTCTAAAATCAGAAAAATATTTATGGAAACTATTTTGGCCCCTTTTAACCTTCAAGAAACCGTGACTTGTTGATTTTTACCCCAAGTTTGTATTTTTGACAATTTAAGCCCAAAAATGGGTTTCATGTTCAAGTATGTTCATCCTAACCTTATAAACTATTTTTCTTGACTTGATTAGTGTATAATAGCTTAAGTTATGTTTATTTCCTTTCTCATGTCTTAGATCTCGGTTTTTTCACACTTTTTGATAACATATTCATCACAAAACACATGATATCACACACATACATGCATCAAATCACACATAGCATACATTTACACATAGATATACACAGTTTCTTGTATTCTCCCCCATAAAACTCATAAAAACCAAAAAGAAAGGGGTATGAAACTCACCTTTGCTTGTTGTTTTCAATTTGAAGAAGAAAAGAGAAGAGGTTGTTGTTATTTTCGACTTTAGCAACCTTTCTTGGAAGATCTCGAACTTAAAGAGCTAAGACGATGATTTTTGTGAAGAATCCTCCTTGCAAAGCCCTTGAATCTCGAAATTTTTGAAGTAGAAGTGAAGGAATTTGTAGTGTGTTCTTGAGAGTATTGAAGTGGAATTGTTTTGTGTGTGTGTGATACTCTCGGCCGAAAGAAGAGGGAGAAGAAGAAGATAGAAGATTGATTAGATGTTTACTTGGGTGTATGGGATTTGCATGGAGAACCATTAAACAAAAATGAGGTGGCAATGAAAAAAGTCAACTCTTCTTCTTTGGTTGGGCTTGGGCCGAGAATGGAGAGGGAAGAGAGAGGTTTTGGGCCATAAATGCTTAAGCCCAATTTCATGGTTATGTTGAGTGATTTTTGGTCCAAATAAATATAAGTGTGATTTTTATGACCTATTAGGGCTAAATTAGGTTAGTTATGGCCCAATAAGGTTCATTTAAATATTTTGTTTCATTCTAGGCCCAATATGGCCCAGAATACTAAAATAAATGAAAGTGGGTACAGTTAGAGTCCATTCAAGAGTTCTAAGCCCGAGATAGTCCAATTGGAAGCTTATTGGTCCATTGGGCCCAATAAGGAAATCCTAGTCCAAAATGGACTGAAACAAGGATTTCTAGGGTTTCCAATTGTTTGTTGGCTATTTGCAGTGCATGGATGAAGTGTTTTATTGGAATTTTGTTGTTATTGAACATGCATCTTACATGCTTTCACATTGTTGGTTCACGTTTGTTATCATTGTTAAATGTTTACAAGACATCGAATTTCCTAGTTGTGACATGGGAACTCCCATTTCCTGTTGAAGGTCAAAACTAATAGATTTCGCCTTGTTTTGAAGTCCAAGCATAATTATGGTGCTTGGAAAGGGATATATTTCTTCGTAAGACGTGACTTGATTCCTGACGGGAATCTTTTACCACAATCCTTGATAAAGAAGGGTAGGATTTCATATTTTTACATTAAGGGTCCTGGCATTCACTTTTCTTATCTTATTTGATGTTTTGTAGAGGAAGCAATGGGTCGACCTGGGTTAGGTTCGGGTTCAACCCATTTAATAATTGGGTTGAAATTTTTAACCCAACCCAACCTGTTTAATTAAATGGGTTGATATTTCCAACCCAACCCAACCTTTTAGATAAATGGGTTGTCATTTGTTTGACCTATTTATGTAGTTCCTGACTCAACCTATTAAATAAATAGGTTAAACTTGGATTAACCCATTTAAAACCAATTAAATAAATTATATAATTAAATATTATACAACTCAAATTATAAAACATAAATAAAAGTTCATAATTATGACAAAAGCACAATCCTAATTCATAAATATAAATAAATTGTTCAAATAACATTAAAAATGTTTAGTTTCACAGTGATTTTGGAGAGTGACTAGTATTATCGGCGTAATAAAAAGGATGAAAATTAGGATTGAATTTTATTAAACATAGATAATAATAATGCAACATTATAATTTACAAATTAATACTTTGATTAATACATGATAATATTTAAATAATATTAAATTTTATATATATATATATATATATATATATATATATATATTAAAGTTAAATGGGTTGACGGGTTGAAAACATGTTGATAACTTTTACCCAACCCAACTTATTTAATTAAATGGGTTATACGGGTTGACCCATTTAAGTTAAATGGGTTGAAAATCTCAACCCAACCCGCTAATTTGTGGATGGGTTCGGGTTGGGTCGATTTTTGTCAGCTCTAATGTTTTGCAACCTTCAAGTTCGACGAGTTGGTTCTTCCTGCTGGGGATACAGAGAACATGATCAAAATCTTTTTCACTGTGTCTGAATAAGAGAAGTCATTCAAACTCAGCCATTGTCTCCATGTCAAAAGGTAAGGATCCTAACTTCTTCTTCTTCTTTTTTATATGGAGGATCCTGACTTCTTATGCTCCTTGTTGTTCTGCATAGGATCCAAGAGTACCTGTTCTGGTGCCCACTTCACCCTTGCTTACTTGGATACGACAATGTCCAACAGTCAACTATTGGTGAAGAAAGAGAACCTTGTCCCCCATTCCCATTGTGAGAGCCCCCATAGATTTGACCATGAAAACTCCAAGATCCAAGAAGAGAAAGAATATAGGTTCCACTGAGTTGAGTTTGGAGAATCTTGGGGTGGAATATGCACTACGGAAGTTGGTTTCCTTCTCTCAGGCTGTAAGAACAAACATCCTTCTTCCCTTTGCATTTTTACTCCCTTTTTTTCTTATGTCTTTCTTGTATCAGGTCTTTGACCACATCTCTGCTGAGTTGAGGATCCAGGGTGAAAGATTCGAACAAGCCCTCAAAGAGAAAGAAAAAATATGGATAGATAGATACATTACAGGGAAGAACTGTTGAGGTTTCTGGGCAAGATGGATCAAGCAAGACAACACCTGCTTTGAATGTAATCAAGGAAGCTCAAAAGCTTGGAGGTTCGTTCCAATGTTCTTTAATTCCACATATAAACAATGATGGTGTTTCACATTTTATGATGATTAGAAGTTATTTTTGGTAAGTTATTGTGCTTACTAATTTGATTTAGAATACAATAGCTTGTTGATTCATTCTTACTCTTATATATATATATATATATATATATATATATATATATATATATATATATATATATATATATATATATATATGACATGAGATAGTATATGAGTTTCTTGTATTAAGAGGGAGGTTTTTTGATATTGATTGAACATAGTCAAAGCTATTACATTTTATGGGGAAGGTGGCTCTCAAAAAGCTGTTCCACTTCCACACAAAGAGGAACAGCTTAGCTCAGCAAAAATTGAGCATATGATTAAGTTACTGCAAGAAGAAAGGTAGTTTATCTTTCTCAACAATAACATTCATCATCTATTCTTTTACTAAACTATTCTATTAAGATAGTTAGTGTATGTGTTTGAGATAATAACATGAACATTTATATGGATAAATTGCTTGTGTAGTGAGCGGCAGAAGCTTCATACTCAGTTTGTGATGGGAGGTGTGTTGTCAAAGACTAAATTTTGGGCTACATGAAAGGTTAGTAGTTGCTTGCTTAATGAAACCTGTATGATTTTATTTAAATGTAACAGAAATTTTATGTTTACCAATGAAGTGCAGAAGTTGCTAGATGTGAATAATACAAGTAGCAGTAGAAAAGCAAAACAAAAAGTGGGGTTGAAAAGTGACATGATTTTCAATGTCAAACCTTCATCTGATGGTCAGGTATGTATCTCCATACAATACATTCAAAATCTTCTGTCCACTTTTTGCATCTTTTGAAAGAAATTTAGATTTTGGAACCAATTAAACTTGTTTTTGTTTCAGTCAAACAAAGTTACATTTAACTTGACACCAGAGATGATTCACCAGGTATCTTCATGTTCATCTTTATTTGACGATGTTTTTTTTTCTTCTCTATTATTAATACATGAAAATGTTTCCTAGATTTTTGCTAAAAAACCAGCAGCGAGGAAGCCATATCTAGATTTTTGCTGAAAAACCTCTACACAATGTTTAGATTAAGCAATATATGTATGTGTGTCTTTGATTTTATGATGGAAATTAATCAAATAACATAAGCACTCTTTTATCTTTCTTAAACATCAGAAAATAACATATATGAAGCCACGTGGAAAGCAATAGTAAGAGCAATGAAGCCTTTTCTTCTTGTTGTTTTTCTTCAAGGTGGTTACCTACATGGGATTACTTCATTAACATATGGAGTTGATGTTCAGAAAATACGCCTGCTTAACATCCTACAGATGTCATTGACTTTCACCAATCAATACCTTAACACACCACAATGTCTTATCACTATTCATCTAATTCTCATTAATCCACTATTACATGTATTGAATGTCTCTTAATTATTTCCAAAATTCCCAATTATTGTCATCATTTCAGAGGATAGAAATTGGATACATTGCTGCAACACTGTGTGAAATTTGGATTCCCCATCAAACCTACAAGAAAGAACCATTCTTCCGGGTTTATATTTGGCACTGGTGAGAATTGATACTCTCAATCTTTTGTTAGATTTGTTGATTATTAACTTGTAATAATCTGATCTCTGATAAATTGGTTAAAGGGTTGTTTCTTTTTTACATAATGGGCTTAGCCCTTAATCTGGTTCTTTCTGACTTAATGTGGATAGAACAACTAAATGAGTTAAGCTAAATAACTTGGCTTGATGTATTAAGACACCAGCCCTTTACCTATTTACCCTTCTTTTTTCCTCCCAACTTAATGGTAAGCAAATAAACATGTTGACTTGGTCAATAAAAAAGAAGTCCTAAAGATTTTATTGGCTAGTAAATACCCTTTGAAACTAAGTCTATTATTGGTGTATGTGTGGTGTAATTTTGTTGTTGGCCATCTACATGGGATTGACATATGGATTGTACGTTGCAGATTGGCAATTCAAGGACTTGCATTCATTATCTTCATTAATTTTTGAAAATGGAAGTACAATCCGTACTATATGACCCAGCTCTCTTATCCTATTTGATTAAACCCATTATATAATTATTAGTATTATATTTTTAAATAAATCATATCTTGACTATAGGTGACATGTTCCATTAGAGGTGATCTTAGGTCTGCTTGCAATGCTGCTGGTATGATAGACAGATATATTCTTGGCACTGATCATTTATATCAAAAGCCTGCTTACAGAAACCTCAAGGTATATATATTATGAAATTCATATATTATATATATGTATTGTGTATAATATTATATAATTTACATACAGGAATGTAATATATCTAAAAGTGGTCAAGTTTCAAAATCTGCACCTTCATGGTGCTATGCCCCTTTTGAACCCGAAGGCATCTTAAGGTTAATTGTTTATCTTTCAATTTTAACATCTACATGAAATTGCACACAGGAATGTAATATATCTAATTATTTAAACTTGTGAATTCAAAATCAGTTGTTTAAAATTCGATTGAATCTTGTATAGCTAATGAACGACATAGTTGGAATGCAGTTCCTTAACAACTTCTTTGGCCTGCATAATTGGTATTCAATATGGTCATATTTTGATCGAATTATAGGTGTGAATTTCATTTATATTTTACAGTATTTTCCTTGGTCAAATCTTGGTTGACCGAATTTGTTGCAAGGGCATAAAGATCGAGTTTGTAACTGGTCCCTCCTCTCAGTTTCATTTCTAATTCTTGGATCCATACTTGCTCTCATAGGTACATATATATATATATATATATATATATATATATATATATATATATATATAAACATTAAATCTTTGTAGTTTTTTTCAAGTTTTTTGCAGATATACAAGTGTTGCATTTTTCATTTCAATTGTTAGTTGTTCTACTAATGATGGAAAGCTGCTAATAAAGGAAATGGAAGAAGCTGCATGAAATAGAGTTTTTATATGAAACACAGAGTAGATTAAATGAATGCAAATTTATATACTTTAAGAAATAGAATTGTATGACATTAAATTTTATGCAATGGATTGTATTTTTTGTATATGGTATTTTATTTCTATTATGATACATTAAATGCAAATTTAATTTAAAAATTAATAAAGATATAAATTTATTTTTTTAAACATTTAAATTTACGATGCGCAAAAATGTGTGTCATCTTCATTTATGACATGGCCTTTCTTGACAGGGGTTTTAATGATACGCATTGCGTGTCATAAATGCGCGTCGTAAATGATGGGTTTTGGCTATAAGAACATCCTATGTGCTCATACAAACCCTAATGCTTGGATCTAGGTTTCTCTATTGTACATGCAATTTATCCAAGACTATAAACCCTATATCTAGCATATGATAATCAATATAACATATAATTAGGGTTTAGATCATATCTTGATTGTTATGTAGCAATAACAATCTCAAATCCTCCTTGTATTGACTTTAGAAAGCTTAGAGTCACAAATGTCACTCCTCTAATGGTTCACAAACACCAAGAACAAGAGAATGAAGAGGAGAAGAGAAGGAGGCTTTCAAAAACGTGTGGAAACCCTAGACCATTAGTTCACCACCTTTTTTTTAGCATAAGGGTTCTATATATAGTGAGGCTATTAGGGTTATCTAACAAGGAAACCCTAATTTTGATGTTTAAGCCCTAAGCAACCCATGGACTCCTTTCCTTAAAGGCCTTGGACGATTTCCAATGGGTTTCCCCATAGAATTCGTCTAACCTTATAATATAAGGCAATCCATAGCCCAATTGCAATTATCTTATAATTACAATTTCAGTCCCTTAAGTTTAATTAATCTCTTTTAGCCACAAACTTAATTCTTATTAATTCTTGACTAATATTAATTAAACTATATGATTTCTCCTTTAATATATTATTCTCATAATATATTAATAAATCATATTTAATCCTTTCTCTCCATAATTCATCCTATCAAGTTGCTTTGGTGAAGGCAACCCCAAAGGACCATGCACCATCGGGTCAAGTACATACCAAAATAGTTATGGACTTAGACACTAATCCAACAGTCTCCCACTTGGATAAGTCTAATAACTATTCTGCGTATGACTTTAGATCCTGATCTGCAATCGTAGCTTTCCAAAGCCGCTGTCAACTTTGATCCTATCAGATACGCGTGTCCTTTAGATAAGGGGCAATATATTCCTCCATTCTAGATATCGTAAAAGACATGATTTCTAATCATTCTCTCTATACTATTTCTCGACTTCCGATTTATGACGACAGACTAATTGAACAAATCAAATTAGCCCTAGCCCGGCCGAGCATTTACGTTTGTCATCACTAAATCATCGAGGGGCCCAAAGATATCGCTTTTATCCTACTTTGGATAAAAGGAACGGATAAACTTTGATTCAATGCTCGCTTGTACTTACTCACCGAATCACACACAACAATATGTTTTATGACACCAAGTTACTGGTGCGTTTACATATTATCAATGTGCAACCGATTTGCAAGATACAACTCACACATCTCGATTTCAAGAATATAAGATGTTATTGTCTCACCATCACTTGTGATACAATTCATGAAGTGATCCAAGTGAGCGTGGGTTTAATCCAATGCTCAAATCATATTCATAAGCACTCATGAACGTTGCAGCAAACATTTGCTTATGTCTAATACTCTTTAGACAATTCACACACCAATTCACGACAGTCTTTATTCATACCTACTTCCAACATATGAACGACTGTGGCCCGTTCGAATAATTTGACTGTTCTCAACCAATTAAATTATTCAGAAAGTCAAAACATGCAAAGTGAAACACAAGAATAATACTAATCCCATATGGCCTCAAACCTTTGAGCATAAATAAAACACCTTTTATTTATCACCATATCGATTACTCATTATTTGTTGTTTCGGGTAATCAACTTTTTACTTGAATTATTACAACACTTGTCTCATGCTCTTAGCATGCACACAATGTTTACCTATGGTTCTTACTTTGTGAAATAGATCAAATGAACACATTTCCAATCATACTCATTTCACAACTCCCAATCCTTTTCACAAGTGAAAGAATATCAAATTCTTGTCACTTATGGAATATGCTAGATTCTAACATTTTATGCAATGATCCTCTTGTAATGTCACTGCACTAAAATCACAATGACTATTGCCAATGAAATTACAAAGTCCTATATCGGAGATTGTTACAAGACAATTCCTTAAATATGATGTCTCTCACTCAAAGTACATTCCTTTGAACATCCTTTTGCATAAAAGTTTCTAATCTAGACATAGATTTTCAATATTCAATTCCCAATATGGAAAACTTTCCATACTTACCATATGACAACTCATTCTCAATAGAATCTTATCTATTCATAATAATGTCGATATGGTCCATCCAATACTATACTTCCAACTACTCACAAGCGACCAATCCTAGGTGAACTTTGGATTGTCCTTTGATAGTTGTTTAATTATCTTAGTCAAAACCGATTCTTGTCCTTTTTCCCTCTAAATGCGCTAGACAATTGGAAAATTTTAGAATGATCAAATATTATAGCATTTACAATCGATCCTATACCCGAAGCGTATGGGACACAATGCATAATGTCTTACATAAAGATTTGATATTTTATCAATCTTCTGCCGTAATATTTTATGTGCTACGTTCTCAAAATTCGAACTATGAAGAGGAATGTCGTAATCATAATCGAAATTTGAGAACACACTATGTTTCCTTGACTAAATTATTAACATTCCACAACCTAAGCCTTTAGATTTGAAATGAAGCATAATATTCTCTCCCTTCATTATAGCAAAACAACTATTCAACCTTTACAACTTTGCAAAGTATGACTTTTGTTTTTCTGTAATTAATATCGCTAACTTGCAATACTTTCCATAATAATCATGCAATCATAACATTTATTCTCCCACTATCATGATAATTATTATAAACATAACACTTATGCTCCCACTAGCTTTGACATGTATTCAGAAACTAGCTTAACTTCCAGAAAAACAATACTTATTGAATTTCTTAAGTTCATGTTTCTAATACCTAATGCTTTGATAATCCTTTATCTAAGCTTATACACCTTTCCCTTAGATAGCTCATATGTGTGTCTAATATTCAGACTAATTGCCAAATCTCACAATTCGAATCATGGAAAGGGATACCGTAACCATAATCGAATTCGAGAATCCAATTTTCACAGTCACTATCTTTTTAAAATCTCTCTTAGTGAAAGCATTTCCTCACAGTCATTTTCGTGAAGGAGGGAATCTTATGACACTTAGATTTTAATGGTGTATGTGTTCCTATCCTTGTGAATTTGTCAAAACCAAAGTTTACGACAAATTCAAACTCATATGCACCGAACTTTCTTAATCTTGACTTCTTGCCTTATGGTAACACAGCTGCCCACCATGTCTTCCAAGTAGTTAAGCAGCTCACCCTTTCCTATCAATGTACTTTCCATTGATCAAGGTGCCTGCCTTTTATGCGTTCAAATGAGAACTCGTAGAACTCACATGCATAATTAACTCAATTGGAATGGCATAGAAACAAAATAGTGTCAACACGATAGGTTGTAAACCTCAACTCGTGTGCTAGTGATGATTGATAAGGTTTATTTTGATTTATTCTTGAAACCTTTCATGACCATTAAGACTCCCACTGACTCCTTGACATATAAGATTCTCTTGTCAATAAACATTTCTTGACAAACAAATATTCAAGAGTTAGTGTAGTTTTTATCAAAACACTTCATAAATTGGTCCTAGTTGGTGTAACACCGAAAATTTTCAAAATAATTTTTCGTTTTCAAAATCACATAATGTATCACATCACAATTTCAAATCCATAATCAATATTGTTTTCAAAACAAATCCCAAGATCTCTACACATAATAAACTCCATCGGTGTGTGTATGTGTCAAGTCGTCGCCTTCCCACGGTCCTCGCTGGTACCTGAGACATCAAAAACAACAACTGTAAGCATAAATGCTTAGTGAGTTCCCAAAATACCACATACCACAAATACGCCACTCAAGGCTAAATCCGACCCTCCGGTCTAGATGTCTCAGCGGGACCCTCCAGTCCCGCAGCTCGTCGGACCCTCCGGTCCAGTCACAGCTCATTGGGCCCTCTGGCCCGGTCAGAATTGTTGGGCCCTCCGGCCCGGTCTATATAATCATACAGCATACAAATAACACATAGCACGAAATCTCTAAGACAACACATAATCTCATACATAGCACATAAGACCCTCTAGTCAACTCGAAATACCACTCAAGTTAATGTATAGTGAGAAGACTCACCTCGCGTATCTCGGTAACTCGTAAATCTCATAACCACTAGTGCTCGATCTCCCGAGCTATCGTCCTCCTACAACACAAGCATATTTCTACTTAATACTACCTTGACTCTGGCTGACTAATACCACGAAGTCAAACCAATCAACTCTGGTGAACGGTCGACCCGACTCACCGAGTCTGGCGTGGACTCGTCGAGTCCCTACGGGAACCCGGTCCCTCTGAATCTCTTCCGACTCACCGAGTCACTCACCCGACTCGGTTACTCAACCCCTGGTTCGTAATCACTGAACAACTCGCACCCACTCGCCAAGTCTGGGAATGGACTCGGCGAGTGTATTCCATGCACAACCCCAAACGACCTTCTGAGGTCAGATCCGCTTCACTAACTCATAGATCTAGTCTCCTTAAGCTTATTGACCACGTAAAGTCCAAGTCTTGGTGCTCATTAAGCATCGAATAGCTCATGAATGGTGTTTTTGTTGGAATAGTGTCTAAGGCTGCAACTATATAGGCAAGTATTTGACCCGATTGTGCATGGTCCTTTTGGGTTGCCTTCACCATAGCAACTTGATAGGATGATTTATTATGAGAGAATAAATATTATTAATATATTATCAGAATAATATAAGGAATAATATTGTTATAAGTCATAAATTTGGTGACTTAAAGAGATTAATTAAACAAAAGGGTATAAACTGTCAATTGTTTGATAGTTACACTTTAGACTGTAAATCCTTATTGGATGAAGGGTGGACGGGTTCTAGGGCTAGGGATAGCCTCAAATCGTCCAATGCTTATCTAAGGAAAGGATTTGGATTGCTTTAAGGAAAGATTATCCAACTAGGGTTTAAGGTGAAACCCTTAAGGAGTCTACAAGTATAAATACACCCCATGGCCAAGGGAAATCGGCATCTCATCTCAAGTAGAGATCCCCTGGCCGATTTCTTCCTAACCTCTCTCTCACATCACCCTCCTTTGCAAGTTGGTGTTTGTAAGCCATTAGAGGAGTGACAATTGTGACTCTAGAGCTCCAAGACAACAAGATCAAACAAGAGATTCAAAGGTAAACTTCTAGATCTGATTTTGTATTGTTCTTATACCTAATTAGTTATTAGAAGTCTTGGATTCAAAGCATGTTTAATTAGAAAGCCTAGATCCAAGCATTAGGGTTTTGCATGCGCACATAGGAAAGTTCTTATGGCTAAAACCCATCAGTGGTATCAAAGCCTAGATTGGTTTCTATTAAATTGTTGCTTGTTTGTTTGAAACTTGTTTGCAAAATTCAAATTTTGTGTTTCTGTGTCATGAACTCGACGAGTCCCATGGTGGACTCGACGAGTTGGCCTGACTCGACGAGTCCAATTGGGAACTCGACGAGTTCCAGCGTCAGGAAGGGCCAGATTCGGGATTTTTTCATATTTATCTTACGGAAACTTGCCTTTATCATATTAGATCAACCTTAATCTGATTTTCTGATATATATATATATATATATATATATATATATATATATATATATATATATATATATATATATATATATATTTATATATATGACTATAATCTTGATCTAATTAAAGATATTTATCAACTAATAAAATATTTAATTTCCTTATGTGATAATTAATTAATTATTTTGATTAAATTGGAAATTATCTTACAAGAAATCATTAAATAAATCAAATATGGATAATTATGGAATTAATTGTTAATAAAGATTATTTGTTATTTGATCCTCCATGTTTTAAATGTTTAAAACTTGTCCTCAAGTTTTGAAATTTATGTTTTGTGATTAAAAGTTTTAATTTAGACAATTTAAATTTCAAACCCTAGATTTTTAAAAGTTTAAAATACAACCCTATACTAATATAATATTACAAGATTTATATATATATATATATATATATATATATATATATATATATATATATATATATGTGTGTGTGTGTGTGTGTGTGTGTGTGTATAACTAAAATGCTAGTCTTACCGTTAGTAGGCCTTATTCACGAAGCCGATCTATAAGGTGGGTATAAGGTTGCGGCCTATAAAATGGTGCTTAATGGGTGTACACTCACACCCACCGCTTGCTTGATCGGTGGAGGGTCGTTAGCCGAACGGGTAGGGTAGGGCAACCTCATCCTCTCATTAAAAGTATAATATGAAATACAAAGTAACTACATTTTTTTAAAATTTCCCAATCTTAGTTACTTTAGGAAAAGTGAATTGATGCAATCCCATGAAATTACACTTTGCACCCTTGCTAAGAAGTTAGTGGAGCGTGTGTGGTTTACCGGCACACTAATTGGTTCTAAGCAAAGGTGGCAAAGGGTGATTCATTGTTTATCATAGTTCGATGGACCGTGTGTGGTTTACCGGCTCATCGAATAGGTGATCGTTACAATGAAGGCACCATGTGAATTTGCATGGTAATTCACACCCGCTTTGTGATCCTCGGTATCCCGGTCACAAACAAGAGGGGCATATCGAGATTTAAACATGTCATTGAATAGTTTCAATGAATCTCATCCGAACCTAGGGATTCTCAATACATTTAGGACTTAAAGTTATGTTTTATGGTGGAGAATTAGTGAATCGTCATTCACTTACCTTCATATTATTTGCATGTTAGATTACGGCATCCCTTTTCTAATATGTAAATATTGTTGTTGGATCCTAGCCCTAATTTTTCTTATTGGGTGATAATTAGGGATTCATATTCTAATCTATTTTTGTCCTTTCTATTTGTAGATGTCGAACGCAAACAACGCTGCTGCTAGTTCTTTCACATTGATGAGCCTTTGTCAAAAGGCCACTTTCGATGGGACGAACTTTAGCGAATGGATAAAATACATTCGCACCATTGCTCGCTATGAGGATAAGGAGTATGTCCTCGATGAGAAGCTCGAGAAAATCAACCCTGAAATCGCTACTCCGGCTGAAATGACCGCTTTTGAAACTCATGAGCGCGATGCAACGAAGGTACATTGCATCATGATAGCCACCATGAACTCCGAATTCCAAAAGTCTTATGAGGACATGTACCCGTACGAGATGCATCAAGACTTATTGGAGAGATACCACAAAAACGCGAGACAAGAGCGTTATGAGATTTTCACTAACATGATTTCCACTAAGATGGGTCATGGAGAGTCTCTTACCGTGCACCTGCAAAAGATGCAAAGGTATGCCGACCGTCTTCGCAAGTTAAATGTTGACTTTGGGGAAGATTTGGCGATCGACATGGTGCTTCACTCTTTGCCTCCGAGCTACAATCAATTTAGGATGACCTACCATATGAACAAAGACGAGGTCACCCTAAGCAAACTCCAAGGTCTCTTGAGGGTCGCTGAGAGCAACTTCAAGGACAAGTCTGTTGCACCAACTCCCAATCCGCCCGTTGCTCCTGTCTTGGCTATTGGACAAGGAAAGGGAAAGAAGAGGAAGGCTTCGTCTAAGAACTATCATAAGGTTAAAGCCCGAGATGGTGCCTCTTCTAGTGGGACCAAAGTTGATCCTGCTAAACCCTGCCCTAACCCGAAGGAGGCAGAGTGCCACCACTGCCACAAGATAGGACATTGGAAGAGAAGCTGCCCAGAGTACCTGCAAGCCATCAAGGAAGGAAATATCAAGCCGTCTTTCGCAGGTATATACACAATCAAATCTAATGATTCATCTCATGCTATTTCTTGGGTTCTTGATACCGGTTGTGGTTACCACATTTGTTCTAATGTGCAGGGACTAAGAAGAAATACGGATGTGGAGGCTGGAAGAATAAATCTAATCATGGGGAACAGAAGATCGTCGCCTGTGACCAAGATTGGAGTGTATTCTTTAGTACTTAGGAATGGTTTAAGTTTAGATTCGAACAATTGTTGCTATTCGCCAGAAATGGCTAGAAACATCATTTCATTTCATGGTTTGTTTAGACAAGGTTTTAGATTTTCTTTTAATAATGAGAATGGTGCTATTTTAGCCTATCTAAATGGTTTCTTTTATTTTGAAGCTATACCATGTAATGGAATATATGAAACTGTTATGATTGTTGATAACTTGGGAAATGATGTTTTGAACATAGATTCTTCCAATAGTATGGATAGAGCATCATTGTGGCATTGTCGTCTTGGACATGTCAACAAGAAACGCATAGCCCAACTCCAAAAGAATGGAGTGTTGGAGTCATTCGACCTTAGGGAAGACGACACATGCGAATCTTGTTTACTTGGAAAGATGACTAAGTCACCCTTCACAAGTACGTGTGAAAGGGGTGAGGGTCTATTGGACCTAATACATACCGATGTATGTGGACCGTTTATATCAACCACGAAGGATGGGAACCGCTTCTACGTGACTTTTACCGATGACTATAGTAGATATGGGTATGTCTACTTAATCAAGCAAAAGTCAGAAACTTTTGAAAAGTTCAAAGAGTTCAAGAATGAAGTGGAGAATCAATTGGGCAGGAAAATCAAGATGCTTCGATCCGATCGAGGAGGAGAGTACCTAAGTCTTGAATTCCACGATTATCTCAAGGAGTGTGGAATAGTTTCACAATTGACGCCACCTAGGATACCACAATTGAATGGTGTGGCAGAAAGGCGTAATCGAACCTTATTGGATATGGTTCGCTCTATGATGAGTCGTGCTTCACTACCTATCTCTTTTTGGGGGTATGCCTTAGAGACTGCCGCCCATATCCTTAACCGAGTCCCTACTAAAAAGGTTGCCAAAACACCTCACGAGATGTGGACAGGGAAAGCTCCCTCGTTGGCACATATCAAGGTTTGGGGTTGCGAGGCTTTCGTAAGACGAGATACTCACGACAAGCTCGAACCTCGAAGTGAGCGATGTATTTTCATCGGCTACCCGCAGAAATCCTTTGGATATCTCTTCTATAGACCGAAGGACAATGTTGTCATTGTTGCGAGGAGAGGAGTTTTCCGAGAGCGAGAACTCATAAGCCAAGGAGACAGTGGGAGGCAAATCGAGCTTGAAGAGATTCAAGAGTCGATAGATGAAGGAACCTCTACCGTTGGCACTCAACCCGAGGAGGAAACTCCGGTTGAACCGATTGACGATTCCTTACCTCTTAGACGTTCCGATAGAGTTAGAGTTCTACCCCAGTTTTATGGTTTTCATATTACTACCGAAGGGGACACGTATATTAGTGATGGTACACTAATAAATCTTGATGAACCTAATAGCTATAAGGAAATCATGGTAGGCCGGGAGTCTGCAAAATGGAAAGAGGCAATGGATAGCGAGATCCAATCCATGTGTGATAACCAAGTTTGGAATTTGGTTGATAATGTACCCGGACGTAAGACCGTTGGGTGCAAATGGATCTTCAAGAAGAAGACCGACGTGGATGGAAACGTACACACAATTGCGAAGATAAAATCTAATGGTTGCGAAGGGCTTTCCTCAAACTCCCAGAGTTGACTATGATGAGACCTTCTCACCAATTGCAAAGATAAAATCTATTAGAGTGATGCTAGCGATTGCCGCATTTCATGATTATGAGATTTGGCAAATGGATCTCAAGACCGCTTTCCTTAACGGAAAGTTGGCTGAGGATGTTTTCATGGCTCAGCCAGAGGGGTTTGTGGATCCGAAGCATCTGAATAGAGTGTGTAAGCTTGAGAAGTCCATTTATGGACTTAAGCAAGCGTCTCGCAGATGGAATCTTTGCTTCGATGAGAAAGTCAAAGAGTTTGGATTTGTACGAAGCGAAGATGAATCGTGTGTATATGTCAAAGCCAGTGGGAGTATAGTAAGCTTCCTCGTTCTATATGTCGATGACATATTGCTCATAGGAAATGACATCCCGACTCTGCAGGAGGTTAAGTCCTGGCTCGGGAAGTGCTTCACTATGAAGGACCTCGGAGAGGCTTCCTATATTTTGGGAATAAGGATAGTAAGGGAGAGAAGTAAAAGACTAATAGGACTTAGTCAGAACACTTACTTAGAGAAGGTACTAAAACGTTTTAGTATGGAAAACTCAAAGAAGGGAGAATTACCGATACAAAGTAATGCCAAGTTGAGTAAGACTCAAAGTCCGAGTACCGAAGCTGAAATAGCATAAATGAGTCGAGTACCATACGCTTCCGCAGTTGGCTCAATCATGTACGCTATGACTTGTACTCGCCCTGATGTAGCCTTCGCTTTGAGCATGGTTAGTAGATATCAAGGGAACCCTGGCAGAGCCCATTGGATTGCGGTGAAGAATATCCTTAAGTACCTTCGGAGGACGAAGGAATGCTTCTTAGTCCTCGGGGGGTGATGAACTGAAGGTGCGAGGGTATAGTGACGCCAGTTTTCAGACCGACAGGGACAACTACCTTTCGCAGTCAGGCTGGGTCTTTACCCTGAATGGAGGAGCAGTGACATGGAAGAGTTCCAAGCAGGAAACCGTAGCTGATTCAACATGCGAATCAGAGTACATTGCAGCGAGCGAAGCATCAAAGGAGGCAATATGGCTGAAGAACTTCATCGGTGATCTTGGAGTTGTACCCGCCATAAAGGAGCCCATGGAGATTTTCTGTGATAACGAAGGAGCGGTTGCCTTGACCAAGGAACCGAGGGATCATGGTAGATCTAGACATATCGACAGAAAATACCACTTTATTAGACATCATGTAGAAGAAGGACAACTCATAGTAAAGAGGATATCATCGGAAGATAACCCAGCAGATCCGCTTACGAAGGGACTGAGTAGGGTTAAGCACTTGCAGCATGCTAGGAGTATTGGGCTAAAGGATGATATTAGCATAGATTAGATAGTATTAGAAACGTGTAATAGATAAATGTAATTAACATTTGATGATTAAATAAAGGAGTTTTATTTATGAGTAATGTTACTGTCTTATGTTAATTGTTTAACTATTGTTTCACTTTGCATGTTTTGACTTCCAGAATAATTGAATTTATTAAGAATAATCGAATTATTCAAATTGTCCACAATCGTTCATATGTTGGAAGTAGATATGAATGAAGACTGTCGTGAATTGGTGCGTAGATTGTCTAAATGGTTTTAGACATGGCAAAAGATTGTTGCGACGTTCATGAGTGATTATGAACTGGTTTTGAGCATTGGAACAAACCCGTGCTTGCTGGAATCACCTTATGGAATATGATATATAAAAGGGTGATCGCAAGACGATAATATCATATAGTCTTAAAACCTAGATATATGGTTTTTTATTTATTAATTGATTGTACATTGATAATGCGAAAACGCATCAGTAACTCGGTGTTATAAAACGCATTGTTGTGTATAGTTGATTAATGAATAAGTAAACGCATATAAGTCGAAGTTTATCTGTAGCTTTTATCCTAAGAAGGTAAAAGCGATATCTCGGCCGCTCGATGATTTGATTTGACTTATGTGTCGGGCCCGGTCAGAACTGAATTGATGTGTTCGATTAAGTTCTATGTCGAATAAATCAGAGATCGAGAAACCTAAATGCTTGACTAATCATTCCATAGAATTGTCAGCATGATATCTAACAGAGGACTGTACAATCCCTTATCTAAAGGACAAGACTGATTAGATCAGAGTTTGACAGCGTCTTAGAGAGCTACGATTGCAAATCGAATTGTACTTGAGCATATAGTTACTAGACTTATCCAAGTGGGAGACTGTTGGAATAGTATCTAAGGCTGCAACTATATAGGCAAGTATTTGACCCGATTGTGCATGGTCCTTTTGGGTTGCCTTCACCATAGCAACTTGATAGGATGATTTATTATGAGAGAATAAATATTATTAATATATTATGAGAATAATATAAGGAATAATAATATTGTTATAAGTCATAAATTTGGTGACTTAAAGAGATTAATTAAATAAGAGGGTATAAACTGTCAATTGTTTGATAGTTACACTTTAGACTGTAAATCCTTATTGGATGAAGGGTGGACGGATTCTAGGGCTAGGGATAGCCTCAAATCATCCAATGCTTATCTAAGGAAAGGATTTGGATTGCTTTAAGGAAAGATTATCCAACTAGGGTTTAAGGTGAAACCCTTAAGGAGTCTACAAGTATAAATACACCCCATGGACAAGGGAAATCGGCATCTCATCTCAAGTAGAGAACCCCTGGCCGATTTCTTCCTAACCTCTCTCTCAAATCATCCTCCTTTGCTAGTTGGTGTTTGTAAGCCATTAGAGGAGTGACAATTATGACTCTAGAGCTCCAAGACAACAAGATCAAACAAGAGATTCAAATGTAAACTTCTAGATCTGATTTTGTATTGTTCTTATACCTAATTAGTTATTAGAAGTCTTGGATTCAAAGCATGTTTAATTAGAAAGCCTAGAACCAAGCATTAGGGTTTTGCATGCGCACATAGGAAAGTTCTTATGGCTAAAACCCATCAGTTTTAGCCTCAAATACATTGATCCCAAGCCAAAACCTCCATGGATGGATATAAAGCTTTGGTAAAGAGGTGCTCTGGACCTCTATGGGTCCAGATCCAGGACCTTAACTCGCTAAGGGACCATGAGGACACTAGATCTAGCCACAAATGGGTTCAAAATCCCTAAATCTACATGAACATCACAATAACAGAGAATGATTTGGAATTGTACCTCAGTTCTTCAGGAATCCACCCCTCTCTTGCTTCCTCTTGGCTAGATCTCCTCTTTCCTTGCTAGGCAATAACTCCAAGATCAATAATGGCTCATTCCCTCACTTGAATCGCTCAAATGCTCTAGGGTTTCACTCTGGGGACTGATGAGCGCAAATGACGACCATAAGGCCCTTTAAATATCCCCCAAACCCGAGAAATTAGGGTTTCATTAAACAGCACAGACTCGCCGAGTCTACCAAGGCGACTTGCCAAGTCCGGGCATCAATCCGGGTGAGAAATCGCGTCTCAACTCGCCGAGTCTACGCACCAACTCGCCGAGTTCTTCCACAAAACTCAAAATAAAAAGAATAATTAATATACCTGAAATCCCGGATGTTACAGTTGGTCTTTGTCTTATCCAAGACATCACAACTTTCCACATTTGATGAATGTTATAAACCTTCTTAAAACTTATCACTCAATTTCACAATCTTAACTCTAAGACTTGTTTTGGAACGAAGTATGATTGACTTCTTGATTTGACCATTTCTTCAATTCTTGATTCCTCTTCTTAGACATGCAATTGTAATAAGACTCACTTAGAGGATCAATTGAGATATGGTTCTTAATCATTAAGACTTATCATAAAGCATAAAAGGTACTCTCCCTTCTTCTTAGAATGGAGAAACTTTTATCTTTCTGCCTACTTGATTCTTCTTATTCGTTCTGCTATTGATTTAAACTTTTCCAATCAATTAAGAATTACACTTAATCTTATAAGTATAATCATATTTACTAAACCTTTAGTAAATCATGACGAATATCTTTGTTACTCTTATGGTGGACTTGATCAACACGCAACTTTGTGTACTCGATCTCCTAGTCCTTCACTTGACACTTTGTCAACGAATTAGTCTAATTTCCAAATATGAAATTTCTCATTCATCGTGCAACCAAGTTGCATGATTCCAAGTTTCTGTCCAATTGAAACTTGGGCGATGAGAAACTCTCCTTATTTGGTAAATTCTCGACATTTCCACAAATAATATAATTAAGAATCAAATCCATTATTGCTAATAATAGAAACATTCAAACATCAATTTTTCATATACGCCATTGCAAGGATAAATAAATAATATAAAATCAAAATTTATTTTATTGCGGAAAAATTTGTCCTTACAATGCAATTCATTGAAAAACTATGCTAATACATCTTTCTTAGCAATCTAATTCTAACTCTAAGTAGCAGCTCGAGAATCTAATCTTCAAGTATTGCGATCGAAATCCATTCCTTCACGGTTAGATTCTGCTCACTTCTTCCCTTAAGCTTCCTCTCTTTTTCTTTGATCCTACAAAACATCAATTGTAATCTTATCACATTATGTATTAAGAATCTAGAATAGGAGCTTAAAAAAGTTAGTCAATGGATTTTACCTAAAGCAGAGCCATACGTTTTGACTCTCCCATCTCTTAGATCTCTTAGGTAAATAGGGCAGCTTCGTCTCCAATGCCCCTTCTCTTGGCAATAAAAGCAAATTGACTCTTTTGGAACAGGACATGGAACCAGTTCAGACATTGCCTTTCTCTTATGATCAAACTTTTCAATCATAGCATGTCTTTCGTTGCCATTGTCTATATCCATAGAGGTCTTGAAGGCAGATTCACCAATTAACTTTGCTTTTCTATTGCGCCAAACCATTGCTGATTCAACAGCAATTAGCATATAGGTGAGATCTATAAGGGTCACGTCGTGGTTCATCATATAGTACTCTCTTACGAACTCACTATACGAGTTAGGAAGTGACTGAAGAACCCAATCAACATCCATCTCCTCACAAACAATGGATCCCAACATTCTTAACCTATCAATGGGTGACTTCATCCCTAGGACGTGTGCACACACCGACTTTCCTTCTCCATTTCGTCTTTTTGTTCTCATTTAACATATAATAATAGTAAAATACTTCTATCTAGTTATGTTTACTTGCCAAAAGGGCTTGAGTGAGCTTGAACTTTTCAAGCCTTCGAACTTGTGGGTTAGGGAGAATAATTGGAGGAGGTGGAGGAAGAGAAGCATGATCTCTTGTTCCTCGATCAAATCGTGGAATATCATCTTCATGCGGAATGTTTGTTCCACGGGATTTGGGAAGACCATAGTTGTCATACTTTGACATCTACAAAACGGGAGAAAACAAATTCAAGTTAGTTGACTGATTGAGTCCTTAATAAATCACCCAAATGAGATATTAAGGCTAGGACCCAACATAATACGCTACAACCTAGAAAAGGGACGTCGTAATCTAGTTGCAGAATATTTGAAGGTAAGTGAATGACGATTCACTAATTTCCACCATGAGAAACGAAAAATAAATTTAAGTTTTAAATCTATCAAAACTCCTAGATCCTTTGAGATTCATTGAACTTTTCCATGGCATGTTTAAATCTCGATATGTCCCTCTAGTTTGTGACTGGGATGCCGAGGATCACAAAGCGGGTGTGAATAACCATGCAAACTTACATGGTGCCCTCACATGTTACAGTCACCTATTCGATGTGCCGATAAACCACACACGCTCCACCGAACTATTACAAACATTGAGTCACCCTTTGCTACCTTTGCTTAGAACCATTTAGTGTGCCGGTTAACCACACACGCTCCACTAACGTCTTCGCAAGGGCACAAAGTGTAATTTCATGGAATTGCATCAATTCACTTTTGCCTAAGTAACTAAGATTGGGAATTTGTAAAACATTTAGTTACTTTTGTACTTCATTATACTTATAATGGAAGGTTTTGTCCTATCCTACCTGTTCGGCTAACGACCCTCCACTAGTCAAGAGTGCGGTGGGTAAGAGTAGATACCCATTCAATCGCCATTTTATAGGCAATTTCCTTAAACACCCCTTATAGACCAGCTTCGTGAATGAGGTCTACTAACGGTAAAACTGACTTTTAGTCATACATATATATAATGTTAGACTTTTAATGTTATATATATAGTATAGGGTGTATTTTACACTTTTAAAATACTAGGATGTCAAATTTAACAATTATACTTTTAATTCAATTAAATTGTAAACCTAAACTTTTATGGATTTATTAAACCTCTTTTAATTATACACCTTAATTAATTAATAAAACCATAAGGGTGTGATTTGAACTTTTCAAAACAATACTAGGCTTTTAGAATTTAACATTCCTAAATTAAACCTTTTAATCAACTTTTAAATTCCAAAACTTGAGGGCAAGTTTTGAAACATTTCAAAACATTTAGGTTTAGAATTTAAATATACATCAAAATTAAACTTTTAATCAAAATTTAAATTCCAAAACTTGAGGGCAAGTTTTGAAACCTTTTCAAAACATTAGGGTTTCAACTATTTAAATTTCAAAACTAAACTTTTGAGTTTAAATTTAAACTATAAAACCTAAAGGGGAAAAATTGAAACTTTTCATAACACAAAGATCAAATAACAAATAATATAAATTAAACAATTAATTTCATCATTATCTATATTTGACCTAATTTTCAATTTCTTGCAAAATAAGTTACCCAATTAATACAAATAATCCAATCTTTATCATATAAGGAAGTTATTATCTAATCAATTGGTAATTATCTTCTGTTTTGGCAAGGATATTCTTTAAGAAACAATAAAATTCGCATTTTATAGGTTTGAAATGAATATGGTAATTATCCTTAAGCAAAACAGCAACAAAATCCGAAATTTCCTCTGTCAGACGCTCCGACTCGCCGAGTCACACTTTGGAACTCGCCGAGTAGGGCTGACTCACCGAGTCAGGTCGAACAGTAAGCCAGAATTTGATTTTCAGCTACGTAATGCATCAATACAATAGAAACCAATCAAGGCTCTGATACCACTGATGAGTTTTGGCTATAAGAACATCCTATGTGCTCATACAAACCCTAATGCTTGGATCTAGGTTTCTCTATTGTACATGCAGTTTATCCAAGACTATAAACCCTAGATCTAGCATATGATAATCAATATAACATATAATTAGGGTTTAGATCATACCTTGATTGTTATGTAGCAATAACAATCTCAAATCCTCCTTGTATTGACTTTAGAAAGCTTAGAGTCACAAATGTCACTCCTCTAATGGTTCACAAACACCAAGAGCAAGAGGATGAAGAGGTGAAGAGAAGGAGGCTCTCAAAAACGTGTGGAAACCCTAGACCATTAGTTCACCACGTTTTTGAAGCATAAGGGTTCTATATATAGTGAGGCTATTAGGGTTATCTAACAAGGAAACCCTAATTTGGATGCTTAAGCCCTAAGCAACCCATGGACTCCTTTCCTTAAAGGCCTTGGACGATTTCCAATGGGTTTCCCCATAGAATTCGTCCAACCTTATAATATAAGGCAATCCATAGCCTAATTGCAATTATCTTATAATTACAATTCCAGTCCCTTAAGTTTAATTAATCTCTTTTAGCCACAAACTTAATTCTTATTAATTCTTGACTAATATTAATTAAACAATATGATTTCTCCTTTAATATATTATTCTCATAATATATTAATAAATCATATTTAATCCTTTCTCTCCATAATTCATCCTATCAAGTTGCTTTGGTGAAGGCAACCCAAAAGGACCATGCACCATCGGGTCAAGTACATACCAAAATAGTTATGGACTTAGACACTAATCCAAAAGTAAATGTGCATCGTCTATAGACGACGCGCAAAAGTGTGTCGCCTCTCATTATGACAGGGCCTTCCTTTACATGCATTTGCGCGTCGTCTGAGCGTTTTACGACACGCATTGTGCGTCGTAAAAGACTGTTTTTGTAGTAGTTCTCGTCGAGTCCAACCGATAGCATTTGCCACTATAAGAGATAATGACTTGACATGGATATTCCACCATGTCAGAGCTCGGTCCATGAAGGTGCAGGCGGCAAATTTTACCTTGCTCCCTTCCGGACAGAAGCAGATCTCAAAGATCGACTCTGTTTTCTTGAACCTTTGCGAGAGGGCAATGATTCCGCTAGTTCCATTAAAGGCCCTGGGTTTGCAGCTGGTGAAGTCTTTATACGAGCACTCCCTAGCATGTACTGGAGCATCGCCCTGAGCAGACTGGGCAGCTGCAGCACCACCACTAGTGTCGCTATTGTTGAATTGCGCTAAGGCCGTCGTAATAGCCGCATATACTGCCGCTTGGAGGGCTACAGAATCGTATTGTGGAGGAGATGGTGGTTGACTTGGAGTTATTGGAGTAGTACGCCTCGCTGATCGACGAGGAGGCATCTTGTAGATATAAGATCACAAAGATGAAGATATTGATAATAATTTAATAGAGAGAATAATGAGAGTGACTCATGGACTAACTCTCCATAGCCCAACAACACAATGAAAGTATGATTTAATGTAGATCTAGTACTTGGAAAGATGAAAGCACTTGGATATTAATTTCTATGAGATTAGATATTTGTGAATAATATTGGTATAACAGATGTAGCAAGTTCGGGAAAAATGACCTAGGAGTAGGTCCTACAGTACACCAAGATAGGAAAATTTTGACAGAACTAAGACCTAACAAGACTTAACAAGTTCAAAGTCTTATCATAGATAGGAAACTAAAACTAGAGTTTTTACATAGAATTAAGTTATATCCAAAAGATCAAGTTGAGTAGGCTCTATCTACAACAAGAACCACTGGAATGAGTCCTTGATTCTGACAGACGGTGCTCCATGTCTCTCATGCGCCTTTCATACGTTGCTTGACGAGCTCGAAGTTCCCTGACTTCAGCTTGGGTTGCAGTAAGATCTCTCTGCAGGGTCGTATTCTAGTTCTGAGTCCTTTCATAAGCAGACTCTAGATGGAGAATGTGTACGGTATTGACTCCCGCATCGGCATCAAATTCCATGATTCGGTTGATGGCCACTCTACCCTGCTCATCATTACAAGCAATCCTGCGGACCAGAATAGACAGGACTCTGTCCGCTGAGCCTCCCCCGCTCAAGTTATAGAAGCTTCGATCCCCGTTGTAAGGTAAGGGTTGACCCTGTTCATGGCTCCATCTGTTCAAGTTTGTTGCCTACAGAGGTGTGGGGCCTTAAAATGTTGGACGGGGGTTAGGGTTCGGGATTTAAACCACTGGGGGTAGGTTATTGACTTCGGGTTCGGAGTCAGAATCCTCCAAAAAGTTCTCTGCGAAGTCATCATCCAAAGGGATTGGATGATTTTCTTCTGGCTCTGCATCGAGCCATCCTCCGTTACCTTGGTTGGGAAAGTACGAGTCGCCGTGGGGATGGAATCCAACCATGTTATCTACGCGAGAATAGGGATAAAAGAAATAATTAATAGACATACTAATTTAGGTATTTATAGGATGATCTTTATCAGTTACTTCAATACTTGCATCGTGCATAATAGTCACATGAAATCAAAACAGGATAGACCTTCGACTAAGTGACCCTAACTCCAAATCCACAACCAAAAAAGGAACATGAAATAAAGCAAAGATCACAGATTCTAAGTCTATGACACCTTAATCACATATAACCTTAGCGTATCCACCAAGCAACTATTGACCTACAAATAAAGACCTTTAGTTCTCAAATAAGAATTATAGTAACACAAAATACTCCTATAGTATTTTAAGTTTATGTTATGTTCTAATGTTTTCATTGTAGTAGTGTTGGTAAGTTTTTAGACTTGTTGCAACATCACAACCATTCCTAGGCACATGCTAATCACTTCTTGGAAAGATATAGTTGATCAGGCTATATCACTCCCATATATGATTATATGTCCCCAAGCCTACTTGTGCTTTCCAACAACCGCAATACTTTTGTTCTGTCCTAGTGACACTGATTTTAGTATGAATGCAAGTATGTATATATACTTAGTTAAATATTTTATTATTTAAAAGTATAAACTCTTGGTCAGAGTATTTTAATCCTGTTGTGTTTATAGTTTGTATATCTTTTATGGTTTGATATACTCGATTCACTATAAACAATGCTCTGATACCAATCTGTCACACCCCAGAACCTGAACGGCGGAAACGTTCGGGGGCGGAGGACGTCATGTACAGTATCACAACAGTACATAATAGTAAACAAGCAACAACATCATCCATTGCATTAATAATATAATTTTAATACAAGTGTGTTATGTATAGTTTCTAAGACACCAAAAATTATGAATCAAAATAAGAGATGAGTCTTGAACGTGCTTCATCTTCTTAAAACCTGGTCATCGGTACCTGTCTACTGGTGACCTGAGAATACAAGTTATTTTGAAAGCGTAGATCAGCATTAAAGTTGATGAGTTCATAAGTATTTTAGTATCATTGTTTGTATGAAAGTGCTTGTAAATGTTTGTAAGTATTTGTAAGTGTTTGTAAATGTTTGTAAACGTTTGTAAGTGTTTGTAGTAAATGTTTGTATCCCCTAGAAGATCCTACATTTTCTACTAAAAGTAACCTTCTACCAATGCCCAAATGTTCTGTGTGTTGTGTTGTTTGTAAAAGTGTATCTTCCCCAAGTATAACTCATTACCAAAATATAGTTTACATCACCGTTTATGTGAGAAGATCACAATGTGAATGCAATGCGAAAATAACAGTGTACAGTAGTATTGTATGTAAGTAACTACCAATGTACTAACTACCTTAAACCAGTTTGTTAATTAAGGTAAAATGTGATATGATTGTAACCATACTTGATAGACTAGTATAACACGATGCTCTAAGGCATCGAAATGGTATGCCATTAGTCACCCATAGACCTGCAGGTCCCACCGTAGCTAGCAGCAAGGTGTAGGATAGTCAATCCCGTATAGATCCATACACCAATTCACGTTCTCCCTCCAGGAGACTCTGGTTGCAAAACGTGACACAGAAGTAGATTGCCATGCCATGAAGTAGTGACTCACATTAATGTTATAGTGTTCTAGTGTTTGTAAAGTATGTTCTAGTGTATTGTATGTTCTCTCTATACTAGTGTTTTGTATGTTCTCTTTGTATAGTGTAGTGTATGTTCTCTTTGTTTCTCATAATAGTATGTTCTCTTTGTTTCTCATAATAGTATGTTATCTCTGTTTCTCATAATAGTATGTTATCTCTGTTTCTCATAATAGTATATTTGTATTGACTCATGAATGAACTGATTGTTGTATGTTTCATTGTTCTAGTAATAATAAGTAGTGACTTCCTATACCTATTATAGTTTACTAGTAATGTTGCTTATATGAATGAACATGATTGCACACCTTTGCTACCCAAAGGTATTGAACTGAATGAAGAACTGTAATATCTATATACATACACATAATATATAACTAAAGATTCAAACGACCTTCGGACAAACAACTGATACCCTAAGTCCACAACCAAACAAGGAACAGGAAATAAGGCGAGTTATCAGTCCTAAGTCTTTTCAATCCTAATTATATAACTATATTTATATAGACATGATTTGATAAAGTATAAGGTTAAAAGAGTTTAAATAAGGAATTTAATATGTAAAAGAGTTTGTAAAACTATTTGAAGCAATTTAATTGGAAAACACAGTTTGAAGTATAAGACATTTGTATGTTTGATAGTTATTAATCACATATGATTGATATAAGAACTATAATGTTTCTATTTGTATCCCCCCTCCCCCCCATAAAATCATTTAAAATCATTTAAAAGATAAGTTAAGGGGTATGAACTCACCTGCAGTGAGTGACACGAATGAAAGATCGGTTTGTAGGATGCTAAGTGTCAAGTGAAGACTTGAGCACAACAGATCCTGATAAGCATATAATGACACATATACGTATATAATTAGTGTTTATACAACTAATCTTGAAAGGAAAACACCTTAGGGACTAGGATACACTTGAATGGAAAGGTATAAATCACAAATGATTGTGTATAAGGGGAGTTTATGGCCACACTTGGTGTTTGCGGCCAAGTGTTCACGGCCTTAGGAGTTCACGGCCATAGGGTTTACGGCCTCATGAGTTTACGGCCGTAAACTCATGATGATTTGTGCCAAAAGGTGTTTTAAAGTCTTACAAACCACAAGGAAGTGTTCTAGACTCAAGACCAAGCTTTAGGAAGGATTTATGGTTCATATGCACCTCTAACTAGGGTTTACGGCCAAGGGAGATGCTCTTGGCCGTAAACACCTATTGTTCTTGGGGAAATGGACGTTTTCAAGGTGCTTAACATGTGTTTCAAATAGATATCGAGTATAGGGAAGTGATACTTACGATATAGAAGCTATTGATTTCGGCCCAAAACACTAGTGTGTGTTCTTGGTATTCTTGGTGTTTCTTGAAGATCTAACCCAAAAGATGATGTTAATGGATGGAATCAATGGGTTATGCTAGTTAAGAAGATGTATCACTAATCAAGGGATGGAAACACTTACATTTTTGAAGATTTAAGTGAAGAACTTGATGATAGTTGAGAGCAAAACCGAGTTCTTGAGTTAGGAGTGGTAAAAGTGTTGAAAAATGGCCAAGTATCACATATATAGCCAAGAGTTTACGGCCACCATGAGTTTACGGCCGTAAACTCATGTGTCCTGGCCGTAAACTCCTCATGAAGGGGTTTATGGCTTGTTTGTTAGTTTTGAACTTCAACAAACACTTCCTATCACTCATTCCTTGGATGTACTAGGCTTAGAACACTCAAACAGACTCTAAATAGTGCTAAAAGATAGCAGAAGCAAGTCTGACTTTGATTGAGTTGAGTGGTTGTACAACATATAAATTTCGGGTTGTCATAATATACCACACACTGATAAAAGTTTAAAACTCTATGTCGATGGTTAGTCTATGTACCATAGGCTATCATACGCACCAATCCCTTTTTGTCCTTAAATTCTTGTTAAGAGCTTTATGATTCAACGTAACATACCATACGCTGCTGAGAGCTTGAAAATTTTTTGTTCATAATTAGGCTATGTGTCGTAGCTTATCACACGCACCAATCTATTATCGCCATACATTCTTCTTTAGAATTTTATGATTTGGCATATGAAGCCAGACACTGATGAGAATTCGAAAACTTTGTGCCAATGGGTACATTTTATACCAGAATGTATTACACACATCATCGCATTCTCGCCCTTTTTTCTTATAAGAAAAGAAGTAAATGATTCAGCATATAAAACCATACGATGATTAGACTTTGTAATACTATGTTAGTGAATGATATCACAAACACATGCTATCAAGAGAAATCTAAATCTCTCTCATTCTTCAGTTGCAACTTTGATCCATTGATAATACAACTCTGATACGTTGACTGCTTTCGTCAATCCTTCTATGTTGCAGATGTCAAAAAGGGGGAGAAATGTTAAGTTCTGTTATGATGTTATTTGATCATTCATATAATAGCAAACACTCTTGAAAGAAGATGGTTATACATCTAAGAGGGAGCAAAACTCAGTTGTTGTCTATCTAAGGGTGAGTTGAATCTAAGGGAGAGCAAAAGAAGGATAACCTTATACTCAAACACATTCATTTTCTTAGGTGGGGTGTTTTTGAAACCACAATAAATCTATTACTCTTAGGGGGAGAAAATGTTGGAGAACTTATTGAAGATTATTTTTGACATCATCAGATAGTGGGAGATTATAAGGTCACACCTTATGATCTAATGAGTCAAACACCACACGTTGTCCACCACCGCTAGCATCATCATGATCAGCGACAGCGTGAACCCATTGATCTTAGCGATCGTTTGTATATTAGGACGATATTCATTGTATATATAGAATAGATGTCTGATCCATAATCTTAGTGATTAGGATCAGACCTTTACATAGATTAGTATACATCCCTAAAATAATGGGGTCTCCTTTTCTGTAAACGTATATATTATACTATTAGGGTTAAACCCTAATAGAGCTTGCTTCCGTCTTTGTGACCTGTTCTCTTTTTGAGAACTCTCTTTTTTAGTGAAAGTATCTTTTTGATCATCTTGTTCTTTGTTCTTTGTTCTTTGTTCTTTGTTTGTTGTTCATTATTCATACTTGAGTGTATCCGATCGATACAAACCTTCAGTTATTGCACTGTATGATATAGGAGAGAATAATGAAGATGTTGGAGTAGTGGAACATTAGGTGCATCCATTTCACAAGCTTAGTACATAGAAGCAAATGTACTCTTTTAAGATTGATCCAATAAATGGTACGGAAATATGGCTAAAGTGTGACATCCCAACTATGTTGAACACCCCCCCCCCCCAAACATCATGTTCATGTAAATAAAATCTAACCTTCAAATTAGTATTAATCTAGTATTTATGGTTTAATGTATTCATTATGTACGCTAGCAGGTTGGTAGACCTAAAAAGGAGGATAGGTATTGATAAGCAGTCTAGTAGTCAACCACAAAAGTTACCAAGGAAGTATATTGCTATAACTTGTGGAAAATACAAGAAAACATGACACACTTCAAGGACTTGTAAAGATCAAGGAGGTGGTATTTCCGGTGCAAGTGGTAATGTTGGGCTAGTTAAGTTATGTTGTTAGGTTTATAGAGTCATGTAATGAACACTATTCTTTTGGTTAGTTAAGTTATGGATTCCATCCATATGTGGATATCAGTAGCCCTTTTTTCTAGAATGTATAACTTAACTCTCTTACATTTGTAATGTAAGTCTTTTGGTATGATATATGTGATTGTGACTTGGTTGTTATGTTATGTCCATTGTATTAAGTAAGTTTAATGATCAATTTTTCTAAACTATGAAAGTACATTGCTAAAACACTAATATATTTAGTCTATTTGGATTCACTCAATCATCATATCAACAATTAGAAAAATCAGTTTGTAATAAAAGAAATGAAAGTAGGATGCTATAATAAACAGTTGTATTTAGACTAGATTGATCCATATTATGCCTACTGTATTAAGTAACTTGAAGATCAGGTTGTCGGAAGTATGAAAGCACATTGCTAAAACACAAAAATATTCAATCTCTTTAGATTAATGTATCTTATCAGCATATTTGCATCTGCCCAATCTTATTAATATACACACATTTGCATTGCATTGCATATACACACATTATCATTTACTCATTCTTATTACTTCATATAAATAGAGAAACATTTCAATCCATTGAATAAAGAAACATCAATAAATAAATCACATTAACATAATTAAACATAGATACATTATCTTAAGCTTTTCATTTCCACTGATTGAACATAAGGTATTTTATAAAGGATTCAGTTTCCATTACATACATCTTAAACCCCTCCCGAAAACCCTATTACACAACAGATACCATCCCATACCCACAACCTTATTTTACATCATACAAGAAAAACAAATCCCCTAACTTAATACCCAAAAACCATCATTTATCAACCATCACTTGAACCTTCATCACATAGAAAGGAGATATGCAATGCATGGGCGAAGGTTATATAAGGCCAGGAGGGGTTTCCCTCCCCCCCCCCCCCATGATTTTTTTTATTAGAAGTCCACATATCCCATGTTTTTTTATCTATATTAAGCCATATACATTAAAAAATTACGCTGCCCCCCACCCCAATGCTTTCCAATAGTCCGAATGAAACAAAAGAAGGGATCCTCAATTTGCTGCTGACCTGCTGTGCTGCACGATAAAGAGTGAATTCTCCATTGTTGTCGTTGCGTCCCTACTGCCCTGCGCCCCTGTTACTTAGTCAGGTTTTTTTTGTCTTCACAATGCAAAAATCATAATCTCTCATCTCAATTATGTTTAACTGCCATGCGTCCCTTTCCCTATTGGAATCAATGATTGATTTCATATATCTTTAACTGTTTAATTATTTTTTTCTAAATCAAAATCAACAATGTTTGATTGTTTTAAATTATGTTATATCATGTAATTGTTAGTTAATTGATTAGATTTTTGACTGTTAGGATTTAGGATTAATTTCATATATGTTTAACTGTTTGATTATTTTTTTCTAAATCAAAATCAGCAATGTTTGATTGTTTTCAATTATGTTATATCATGTAATTGTTAGTTAATTGATTAGATTTTTGATTGTTAGGATTTAGGAGCATTGTTAGTTAAATGATTTCTCATAAATAAAATTAGTAGGATTTAGGAACATTGTTGGTTAATTGAATTCAGAATTTTGCAATATGAGATTATGATTTCAATTTTGATTTTTATAGATACAATCATACAAAGCTTACAATTTTATGGGAAAGATGAAAACCATTGATTCTTTTTTCAAAAGAAAGAATCATGATGAAGAAACTCATAATGAAAGTCAACAAAGTAAACGTCACAAAGCTTCAACAAGTGAGCCACAACCGCAAGAACATGAAAATCAACAAGAGAATGATATTTTTGAAGCTACACAATCAAATCCTAATAAAGTGGATCTTAAAAATGTAGAAAGAGATCCCGCTAAACAAAACATATATGAGAATATCCGGTTAATTTAAGGGAACAAGTAAGACGAGCTTATATTGTGACATCCCCAATTTCACGTCCAAAAAAGACCGATTTGTTTATGCTTTGTTTTTAAAATCAGAGTAATCGTATATAGAAAACAGTTGCGGAATTTGTTCCCAAAACAACATCTGATAAGAATTTATCAAAGCATTTCTTTAAAGAAATGTATTTTCATTAAATAACAAAATCTCAGGATGTCATGTTCCGATACAGACCAAAAGCATAAACAATATAAAATAGACCATACAACAGTTACATATCACAACTGGCCTAATATCAAAAGATCTTGATAAGTCATCCAACTTATGCTCTCGCACCACTACCTATAATACAACAACACTGAGTGGGTCAGGCTTGGGAGCCTGGTGAGCATATAGGGTTTTCAACCCACAATATTATATCTTATATATATATATATATATATATATATATATATATATATATATATATATATATATTCAATCATCAAACGATCATTCCAATTACCCATCCCCATTATCTTGCTTACTCTTAACGGTCTACCCTAAGAGTCATCTATTCGTTCACTCCGTAATAGGCACTAAGACAATAGCTGCCAGGATTCTTTATTAGGCACTAAGACAATAGTTGCCAAGGTTCTTTCGTAAAGCACTAATTCCATAGTTGCTATAGTTCATTCAACGGGTACTAAATCCATAGCTACCGGTGTAGGTACTAAGTCCATAGCTACCAACGTTTATCTAACATGTACTAAGTCCGTAGCTATCATCGTCTATCTAACAGTACTAAATCCATAGCTACCAACGTTCGTCTATACGGTACTAAATCCATAGCTACCAAGTTTCATCTATATACAGTACTAAATCCATAGCTATCAAGGCTTATCTTTACAGTACTAAATCCATAGCTACCGAGGTTTATCTTTCATCTCATCCTCAAACTCATCCTTCATCACACACCAACTATTTCGTCTACCCATGTTCTACCGAACATATTTGTAGAGATAAAATACATATATAGTTTAACTCATTTAAAACCTATATAAAACTTCAATTCCATGCCCATCTCAAATAGGCAAATAATATATAAACACATAGCACGTATTTCATAGTAAATACTTTGTATTTATGTGTAAGAAGAAAGTAACTACACACTCACCCAAACATATACTTAATACGTTCAAACAATACTTGTATTATACTCGTGTTTATGAAAGGGACTATACACCCACACATATAAACAACTTTATATTATACACATAGCACGTATTTTATAAAATACTTCATATCTATGTGTAAGATGAAAGTGACCACACACTCACTTGATCATAAGATGATCGGACAACACTACGGCTTGCAAAAGTAGTATTTTTTGGTAGATCTGGAAGATCTTCACAAAAACCGGGCTTCTTGCGGGTAGAGCTTCGGCTCGGAAACTCTTTTCTTCTCGGGATCTTCGAGCTTCGGGACTCGCTTCGGGTCTCGGGACTCGCTTCGGGTCTCGGGATGATATCGGGGCTTCGGGGGGTTAAAGTAGGGCTTAGAGAAAGTATCGGGAGTGGGAGAGTAAGAGATGAGCAACCAAACTCGGCTGCCCCTTGAATTCTATTTATAGAGAAAAATGCTAAACTCACCTTGTGAGTTTTTAATTCTCACCTCGTGAGTTTCTAATATTCACCTCGTGAGATCGATACATCATTGCGTTCGTCATGGCCACTTGCCCTGGAAGACGTCCATCATCTGCTCACCTCGTGAGCCACTTAATGCTCACCTCGTGAGTTCTGACAGTTTTGGGGTTTCGCGCCCCGAACTTTAGAAATTCATAACTTTTGCATACGAACTCCGTTTTCGACGTTCTTTATATCCACGTGTAGGTCAAAACAAGATCTACAACTTTCATTTAGACTTCGTTGGATAATTTTGACTTTAATTTTAATATATTATTAATATATTATTCTTAGTAGGCCAGGACAGAAAAACTCCGTTCAAAATTCATAACTCCTTCATCTGAACTCCGTTTTCGTCTGTCTTTTTATCGTTGGACTACTATTGATGAGATATTCAATTCTCATTTAGAAATTTTTGGCTAAATATCACTCGACCTCAATCTCGAGTTTCGGGCTGCATACTGCTAATGCTGAAACTTCAAAAAATCATAACTTCCTCATACGAAGTCAGATTTGAACGTTCTTTTTATGCACGCTCTCGATTTAATGAACTCTATGACTTTCGTTTATATCACAAAGGCCAAATATCGCTCTAACGTAAATTCACTATTTACATCGCGCTGTGTCGTGTCGGTTCTGTCGCGAAACTTTGACAGGTCATAACTTATGCGTTATAACTCGGATTTCGGCGTTCTTTATATGCACGGTAACCTTGTGACATATACTATAACTTAGTTAAGATTAATCCTTCTAAATAATATTTCATCAAAAAGTCATTTTTGATGCTTATCGTCTCTAATTGACTAGCCCAGATCTACGGGCGTTACAATTATCTCCCCCTTAGGATGATTATGTCCCGGAATCATCAACGATATAGGACTTGTATAATGATTCCATACATTATATATTCATCCTAGGTAATAACTGTAAGTTCTATGTTTCCTCGAAAGAGTATCTAACTCTTAGACTTCTCGATAGCAGGTAGTGCTCAATCCTGCATCTGCTCTTCATACTATGTTGTACTTTCAATTGTAACCTTCGAGTTACAAAATAAATCCTTATTGAGGACTCATTCTTCTTCTTAGGATAAGTACTTTCCTTTATTTAATGTAACAGACCGATGGGTCGTGTTCTAATGACCTCTCATCGCATGATGCAATGCTTAGAATCATGTCTTTTAGAGTTAAATTCCAGAATGGAATATACCTTCCTTCATATTCTAATGTGATATAATCACATTTCAGCATGTAGCATTTCTAGCTACAAACTTCATTAACAACGAGCGCGATACAATCGATCGTATTAATTTCAACCTTCTGACTTACGTCAGATGTTACCTCGAAAATTGGTTCTCTGAACCATGTAACATACTCACCGTAGTCGGACTCAATTTGATATGACCACTAGGGTCGGAATAACAACCATCTTACTAGTCACTACCGAAAGAAGGGTAATGACACACTTGAAAAAAACGTAATCAATTACTAGCTTCTTGGTAACCTTGTGACTTTCCCTGATCCAAGTGCGAGTCCTATGCTTCCTGTAGTATATGCATCTACTACCTTTCACACCTACTCATACTCGTCCCAAATATTGTCTCGCAGTCGACCAAATCACCATACAAGAAAATTCATACAATCATTCAACACACCAGATAACAAAACTAGGGATTATATTATTTCCTCGAAACTATTACACAAAAGTTCAAGTTCACCCTATACTATGCCTCTAATAGGCTACACCACATGTTACTTTTCATATCGCTACTTTATAACTTGATCTTTAGATATAAAATCCTTATTCCTGATTCCTTGCATTGCCATCTGCTTCATCAAGGATCATTTGAAATGCTCTTGCCTTTGGATTTGGCGGTGCCTCTAGCCTTGCTGCTTGATTTTTCCTTGGGCAGTCTTGTTTGAAGTGCCCCTCTTCCTTACATTCGTAACACACCTTTTTGTTGAATATACATTCATCGGCGTAGTGCCCATGCTTTCCATACTTGAAACATGTCACCTCCGCACCACATTTTCCTGAGTGCTTCTTTTTGCACTTATCGCACCACCTTGCTTCATCTCTTCCTCCTCCTCCAAACTTCGAGAATTTTCTTTTCTCATTAGAACCTGAAGTTCCTTCTAACTTTCTCTTCTCGACAACTTCAACCTTCTCTAGACCCTTCTCTCTTATTTGAGTCTCGACATTCTTAGCAACTCTAATGGTTGCCTTCAACGTACTTGCCATTTTGACCATTGGGCCAAAGTCTGATGGTAATCCGTTAGCGAATTTTTCAATCTTGGCGAGCTCAGTCAGCACCAAGTATGGAAACAATTTCATTTTTTCGATAAACGTAGTAGCGTAATCACCAATGCTCATTTTCCCCTTTTTCAAGTTCTGGAACTCATTGTTCAAATCAATCAGATCTATCTCTAAGCAGTACTGCATCTTTAACTGCTCCAGGAATGATTCCCAAGACATCCTCAATGCTTCCCCTCGAGGGATCATATCTGCCAGTAACTTCCACCAGCTCAAGACTCCAGTCTTCAGTTGTCTAACTGCAAAGACAGTCTTTTGTTTGTTGCTACAGTTGCAACTTTCAAACACCATCTCCATTTCGGAGATCCAGTCCATAATCTCTACAGGATTTGGGCTCCCAGAAAGACTTGGCGGTTTGGCACACAAGAAATTCTTATACATACACCCATCCCTATTTATTTCCCTTTTTGGGTCATTCCTTTCTGCCACTGGGGGTTCTACTTGCCCAACAGTCCCACTGTAGTTGCCTCCCTCTGACTGCCCTTCATTCACTTCGGGCTCTTCCACTTGAATGGACAGTTCTTCACGATTCTGTTGAAGCAACCGCCTGGTCTCCTCCATCTGACAATCCAACATCGTTTGAATCATCATTTGTACACCAGCCATCGTTATTGGCTCGGGTGCAGCAGCTACAACAGGTATTTGTTCAATCACTGGTGGTTGATTCCTGTCTTCATTCACATTTCCAACTCCACTTCTGGTTCTTAACATTTTTGATCTACACACCGAATAAGGTGAATTTAGATCTTCATCCACGGTAGATATTTAAATCATCCTTATCACTCCAAAACGTTTACATGCTAGTTCTAATATCGTAATCATACGCTTAGAATCCTACACACATAAGGTTTCCAGATCCGGTCGGCAACAAACCATAGATCCGAACAAATAATATCATATATGGAAAACATATAACATTTAGCACATAAAAGCATTTTAGGCATCATTCCTAAAATAAACTAGTGCTTGTGTCAATTTAGGTGTACTACCTAACATATTTTAGACACACTCCTCACGATCATTACTTAGCATTCTAAGTTTAAGTCTAGAAATCCTACAAATTCCTAGTTCGCTTAAACTAATGCTCTGATACCAACTGTGACATCCCCAATTTCACGGCCAAAAAAGATTGATTTGTTTATGCTTTGTTTTTAAAATCAGAGTAATCGTTTATAGAAAACAGTTGCGGAATTTGTTCCCAAAACAACATCTGATAAGAATTTATCAAAGCATTTCTTTAAAGAAATGTATTTTCATTAAATAACAAAATCTCAGGATGTCATGTTCCGATACAGACCAAAAGCATAAACAATATAAAATAGACCATACAACAGTTACATATCACAACTGGCCTAATATCAAAAGATCTTGATAAGTCATCCAACTTATGCTCTCGCACCACTACCTATAATACAACAACACTGAGTGGGTCAGGCTTGGGAGCCTGGTGAGCATATAGGGTTTTCAACCCACAATATTATATCTTATATATATATATATATATATATATATATATATATATATATATATATATATATATATATATATATATATATATATATTCAATCATCAAACGATCATTCCAATTACCCATCCCCATTATCTTGCTTACTCTTAACGGTCTACCCTAAGAGTCATCTATTCGTTCACTCCGTAATAGGCACTAAGACAATAGCTGCCAGGATTCTTTATTAGGCACTAAGACAATAGTTGCCAAGGTTCTTTCGTAAAGCACTAATTCCATAGTTGCTATAGTTCATTCAACGGGTACTAAATCCATAGCTACCGGTGTAGGTACTAAGTCCATAGCTACCAACGTTTATCTAACATGTACTAAGTCCGTAGCTATCATCGTCTATCTAACAGTACTAAATCCATAGCTACCAACGTTCGTCTATACGGTACTAAATCCATAGCTACCAAGTTTCATCTATATACAGTACTAAATCCATAGCTATCAAGGCTTATCTTTACAGTACTAAATCCATAGCTACCGAGGTTTATCTTTCATCTCATCCTCAAACTCATCCTTCATCACACACCAACTATTTCGTCTACCCATGTTCTACCGAACATATTTGTAGAGATAAAATACATATATAGTTTAACTCATTTAAAACCTATATAAAACTTCAATTCCATGCCCATCTCAAATAGGCAAATAATATATAAACACATAGCACGTATTTCATAGTAAATACTTTGTATTTATGTGTAAGAAGAAAGTAACTACACACTCACCCAAACATATACTTAATACGTTCAAATAATACTTGTATTATACTCGTGTTTATGAAAGGGACTATACACCCACACATATAAACAACTTTATATTATACACATAGCACGTATTTTATAAAATACTTCATATCTATGTGTAAGATGAAAGTGACCACACACTCACTTGATCAGAAGATGATCGGACAGCACTACGGCTTGCAGAAGTAGTATTCTTCAGTAGATCTGGAAGATCTTCACAAAAATCGGGTTTCTCGCGGGCAGAGCTTCGGCTCGGAAACTCTTTTCTTCTCGGGATCTTTGGCCTTCAGGACTCGCTTCGGGTCTCGGGATGATATTGGGGCTTCAGGGGGGTAAAATAGGGCTTAGAGAGAGTATCGGGAGTGGGAGAGTAAGAGATGAGCAACCAAACTCGGCTGCCCCTTGAATTCTATTTATAGGGAAAATGCTAAACTCACCTCGTGAGTTTTTAATTCTCACCTCGTGAGTTTCTAATATTCACCTCATGAGCTCGATACGTCATTGCGTTCGTCATGGCCACTTGCCCTGGAAGACGTCCATCATCTGCTCACCTCGTGAGCCACTTAATGCTCACCTCGTGAGTTCTGACAATTTTGGGGTTTCGCGCCCCGAACTTTAGAAATTCATAACTTTCTCATACGAACTCCGTTTTCGACGTTCTTTATATCCACGCGTATGTAAAAACAAGATCTACAACTTTCATTTAGACTTCGTTGGCTAATTTTGACTTTAATTTTAATATATTATTAATATATTATTTTTAGTAGGCCGGGACAGGAAAACTCCGTTCAAAATTCATAACTCCTTCATCTGAACTCCGTTTTCGTCTGTCTTTTTATCGTTGGACTACTATTGATGAGATATTCAATTCTCATTTAGAAAGTTTTGGCTAAATATCACTCGACCTCAATCTCGAGTTTCGGGCTGCATACTGCTAATGCTGAAACTTCGAAAAATCATAACTTCCTCATACGAAGTCAGATTTGAACGTTCTTTTTATGCACGCTCTCGATTTAATGAACTCTACGACTTTCATTTAGATCACTAAGGCCAAATATTGCTCTAACGTAAATTCACTATTTACGTCGCGTTGTGTCGTGCTGGTTCTGTCGCGAAACTTCGACAAGTCATAACTTCTTCGTTATAACTCAGATTTCGGCGTTCTTTATATGCACGGAAACCTTGTGACATATACTAAAACTTAGTTAAGATTAATCCTTCTAAATAATCTTCCATAAAAAAGTCATTTTTGATGCTTATCGTCTCTGATTGACTAACCCTGATCTACGGGCGTTACATATATGACTTTAGGACCTTTTCAAATACGTCTTCAAGAATATCATGCTAAAGGTTCAAAGAGACATCCTCGTAGATTCCAATATTCTTGGTTCAACATTTTCCCTAATTGGTTAGAGTATTCTCCAACAACACATGCTTCTTATTGTTTTATTTGTTATATATTTAATGATAAGCCAAGTGTGTGCAATGGTTACGGTGCATTTACTGTTAAAGGATTTGACAATTGGAAAAAAAGTTAATGATGGGAAAAAGTGTGCATTCTTGAAGCACTTAGGTTGTTCACAACATAGAAATGCTATTACATTTGCTGAAAACTTGATGAATCAAGCAACACACATTGAAAATATCATAGTGAAGCAAAATGAAGCACAAATACTGAAGAATCGTTTACGATTAAAAGCTTCAATTGACACAGTTCATTGGTTGACATTCCAAGCTTGTGCTTTACGAGGCCATGATGAAACGCCTAATTCCAAAAATCGAGGTAATTTTCTTCAACTACTAAAACTTCTAGCATCTTATAATGATGAAGTTGCAAATGTTACATTAGAGAATGTTCCTTATAATTCAAAGTATACTTCTGGAGATATTCAAAAAGAAATTCTTAGTATTATTGCAAATAAAGTTCGGAAGCATATTCGTAGTGAAGTCGGGGATTCATACTTTTGTGTCATGGTTGATGAGTCACGAGATGAGTCTAAAAAAGAGCAAATGGCCATAGTTTTGAGATTTGTTGATGCAGAAGGGATCATACAGGAAAGGTTCCTGGATTTGGTTCATGTTAGGGACACCTTATCATTAACCTTGAAAACAAATATGTGGACCCAACTTTTGCACTATCAGTTTGATGTTATTAAAATTTGTGGCCAAGGTTATGATGGTGCTAGTAATATGAGAGGGGAATGGAATGGATTGCAGGCACTTGTTCTTAAGGATTGTCCTTATGCGTATTATGTTCATTGCTTTGCTCACAAATTACAACTAGCATTGGTGGCTGCTTCAAGGGAAATTATTCCTATACACCAATTTTTTACAAGCTTAATTTTTATAATTAATGTAGTTTGTGCTTCTAGTAAACGACATGATGAGTTACAAAAGGCAAAGGCAACTGAGATTGAACATTTATTGGAACTTGGTGAAATCGAATCAGGTAAAGGATTGAATTAAGTGGGACATTAAGAAGAGCTGGTGATACACGTTAGGGTTCTCATTTTCGTTCAATTTGCAGTTTGCTTAACATGTTTGATTGTACTCGTGTTGTTCTCTAAGGAATAATTGATGATGTATCTACTACTTATTCTCAACGCGGAGATGCTGATGCAGCTTACTATTTCCTGAAATCATTTGAGTTTGTTTTTATTCTTCACTTGATGAAAGAAGTAATGTGAAAAACTAATATACTTTCTCAAGCTCTATAAAAGAAATCCCAAGATATTCTTAATGCCATGGAGTTAGTTTCAGCAACAAAGGAGAGTCTAAATGATTTCAGGAACAATGGATGGGATTCTTTATTTGCACAGGTAAAGTTATTTTGTGAGAAAAATCAAGTAGATATGCCGGATGGGAAAGCTCCATATACTTCTACTTGATACCGGCCTCAAAAAAACGATAATCATGTTACTTTTGAACATTTTTATCGAGTAGATTTGTTTACATCTACATTGGACAAACGATTACATGAGTTGAATAATAGATTCAATGATCAAGCGATGGAGTTGTTAAGTCTTAGTTCTACTTTAGTTTCAAAAGAACACCCTAAAGTGATTAACATTGATCATATTTGTCTTCTCGTTGAAAAATATTATCCTAAAGATTTTACGGAGTAAGAGAGAATTCAATTACGATATCAATTGGAGATTTTTAATATCGATATGATAAAGAATCCCAAGCTAAGTGGTGTATCAACTATTGCTGACCTATGTAAGGGTCTTGTAGAAACTCAGAAACGTGAGACATATTATTTGCTTGATAGAGTGGTTCGGTTAATCTTAACACTTCCGGTTTCTACCGCAACAACAGAGAGAGGCTTTTCAGCAATGAAAATATTCAAGAACCGCATTCGCAATAAGATGTCAGATGATTTTCTTGCAAACAACTTGGTGGTTTACATAGAAAGAGAAATTGCTAAAAACATTGATACGAAATCAGTAATTGATGAATTTAAAGACCTTAAAGGTCGTCAGGCTGAGTTGTAATTCTTCTTTTAGGTATTTTTGGTGTTTAGTTGCTGAAAAATAATTTGGTTTTTTTATGTATAAGAACCGTAATTATAGGTATTTTGGTGTTTAATTGCTGGAAAAAATGGTTATTTTATGTGTAAAAACGTTAAATTTAGTTTTCTACTACTTTCGGCCCCCCAAATGAATCGTTCAAGCTCCGCCCCTGATGAAATGATAAAGAAAACCCACTGTCCATAGAACAGACACTTATAGCTCTTACCTTCAGTCACTTGACGCCTCATATCATTCATTGACAGAAGCAAACCAGGAATCACCTCAACAGATCATGGACATGTCGGACGGTCAAGCCAACCCAAGAAGCCACAATTGTTTCTTGTACCCCCACAACACCAAAACCTGCAACCAGGAGTGTCGATCCATGAAGTCATCACAATCGTTGGCTTACCACAACTGCATATCTTCCAAGTATCAGGGGTAGGGGAGAAGAAATGATGGGGTTATTAGTTATTATAGCACAGAGTGAAGTGAATGGTGATGTGATTTACAAAATTACCCCTCTAATTGCCCAACGGTTGCCAATGGATGGAGAAAAAGAGACGAGGTTACATTCAGATGACCAATGGTGTTATCAATACCATTAATAAGGACCATTGGTGTTATTTAGTTAATAGTAGGACCAAAAGTGTTATTTCGTACAAACCATATGGACCAAGACTGTAATTTACTCATGATTTTATCAACCACAACGGTATCAACTTAGAAGGAAGTACTTTTTTGTTGTATGGAAAGAAAATCGAATCAATATCATAACGAATGACCAACAATTCGAAAGAAGTCAAAAAAACACATTGCATTAATGAGAGAAGTATGTAAAAATATAGCCTTGGCGCTCTTATAAATAGACATAGAAATAGATGATCCAACGACTCTTTAACGAAGAAAAAATTATGACTGGTATGCACAGTTAAATGTTATGTCGGAAACGAACAAAACATGAATTCTCACAAGATAAAAAGTGGTGCACCAACAATTATGGAGTTGTATCAAGTGGGGACAATGAATCTATCATAAATATTATTCTGCGAAGAATAAATTAAACATGTGAGTTTATTAGAGTTGTTTTTTATCAACAAAGCATTCTCACAAGTTATAAACTCTGATATGTTCACAATCACTGTGGTTATTCTCTTAAAGCCTGAAAAAATTTAGTTGTTTGATGACATAACACAGATTAATACCTCCCAATGTGATATTTTAATTAATAATTCTAAAATTTAACGTAGTAGATAGGTTTTCTTTTTCTTAAGCAAAAAAGAATAACCTAACAAGAGATCAACAGAACCCCAACAATTTACAAATTCGGTCTATTTAAATCCAAAATGATGAGGGAAGTACGTCAAAGCATAATGATGATCCAAGATAGTTAATGTTATCTAGTAATAAACTGGAGAAACTTGATGGCGTCACATTTGAAAGCCTTTTAAACCAAAGCTCTTGTATATAAAAAAAGAATTACCATTTTCATATAAACTTAAAGTACAAGTACACGTATGACTCCTTCCTGCCTTTTCTACCTTCACTTTGTCTACCCTTACGTAAGGTTAAAAAACATCGAGTGCAGTACGCTGTATCTTTTTTTTTTCTTTTTACAATCATAATATCTTTATGATTTTTTTAATAATTCACAAAGTCACACACGCTCAAATTTATGTACTACTTTCTTCCAATATAAGCTGCCAATTTTGATAAGTCCGGGATCCAAAACGACAATTCAGAAGAACCAGTAACAAACATTAGACTACCAGGAGCCCATTTTATTACCGGGGGGTTGTTTTCGGTGCTCAGCCAACTAGCCACCTGTAAATTACCGTAAAATTAAGTCTCATCAACTGTATGTTTCCAATGTGGACTGAACTCCTTAAATACTAGTGTAACGGGTTTGGGTCTGATTTATATCTCATATGATGCTAGCCTTCTAGACTATTGGCTCTAGGTTAATTGAAGTGAAAGTGCACCAATATTAATATACCATTTTCGTAAGTTTGAAAAACAATTTTAACCATCATGTTGGGTTTAGCTCTTAAAATAACCATTTTACGTATAAATATTCCACAATTTTTGCAAGTGTCGCGGTTTCCCAAGTATTGTTTTTTTTTTTTGGGATTTGTGTGAATAAAATGGTTTTTTATGGGATGAAGTGCTAAAATGACCAAAATAGGTGCTTAGTCTAATGACCATTTTTTGAACATTTATCACAAAATAACCGTCCATTTTAATTATTAAAAAAAAAAAAAAAAAAAAAAAAAAGACTTGCCGAAAATACTTTATGAATGATTCCCACTTCCCGCCACGAAACAAACTTTTTAGCAAAATCCCTTTTTTTTTGTGAAATTCATTTTTCTTTGATGATTTTTTCTGGCGGAAATTACCTTTTTTGCAGATATCTCATTTGTTTGTGAAATTCCTTTTTTTGCTCAATTCTAGTGGTAGACCATTCATGAGGTACTTTCGCAAAAAACAAAAAGTAATTTTGCAAAATCCTTTTTCTTGTAAAATTGATGGTTAGTTTGTGATAATTATTCAAAAGGTGCTCGATCACCTCCCGGTTGGTCATTTTAGTGATTATCCTTTTTTTTTAATATTTACGTTGTATACTCTTGTTAATAAAGATGATGAGTGTCCAAAACCCCCCAATAAACTACTTTTTTGTTTTATCAATTCTGAATTTTATGAAATTCCAGGAGATGGTTTTGCATTAAGTTAGGGCATAAAACCACGGTTTAATCATGGCAACGAGATAACACAGAATCCTGGACTGCAGCAATATGAAGTCTGAATTATACTTTTCCTTTCTAAGCTCAATTTTTTATATTATTATTATTTTCAAATTATGGGAGAGTGTGGAGAGAAGGTGCAATTTTTAAAAGAGTTAGTGAGTCATACTTCTTTGCCACTCCGAATGCTCCAAGCATAGACACTACCATCACCTGAACCTGCAAAACCAACAGTCTGATTAGTCCCTTCGACCTTGTAAAGTACAAGACATAACAAAATAGGTTGTACTGTGTTTGACATACAGTGGAACGGGATTGATGTTAGTAGGACAAAAGTAGCAATTTTTTGTCACACCTAAAAAAAGTGGAACAAGGTGGGGCATGGATTCGTTCTCGGTCTCTCATTTGTACAAAAGACGTAAATACCCTTCTCATCCTCATCATCAAAAATAGCCCTAGAAAACTTGTCTAATCCCGTCCAGTCTAGTCCCATTTAACAAACACAGCCGAAGGCTGTGTTTGTTATACATGGGACATGGGACTGGACGAGACAGTCTTTCTAGTGCTATTTCCGATAATGAGAATGAGAAGGGCATTTACGTCTTTTGCACAAACGAGAGATCGAGAACAAATCCATGTCCAATCTTGTTCCACTTTTTTTGGGTGTGTGACAAAAAATTGCAACTTTTGTCCTTCTAACATCAATCCCAGTACACTACATGTCATGTCAAACACAGTACAACCTGTTTTGCCCTGTCTAGTCCTAATGTAACAAAAGGGATGCTCTTGTAGAACTTCTGAACTACCTGATATAACAAACATTCCCTCGGGACTAAAAGAGGCCTCCAAGGTGGAATCACTTGACACAGGCTTTACATTATACGTGCCCAACTGCACAAAATATAAAAAATCTCATCAGTAAAACATCCACAATAGTTATAACTAGAAAGTGAAATAATCAATAACATTTCGATATAGTAAAGATACTCACAAGTGTGCCACGAAAAGAATCAAGCACATGAATCCGGCCATCTTTAGTTGTCAAAAGCATAAGTCTACCATCATTACTAAATTTCACAACATTTGCATCAGATACATCTCCACCAACAGAGAATATTTCATAAGGACCCTTCAAGAGACAAAAACTTAAGTCAATTACTCATCACTTCAAAATTTTAATTTCACAAAACAAAATACAACTTCCAATTATTAACCTTTTCATAGTTCCGAGAATCAAACATCCTTATAGATCCTCCAAAAGCAACTGCAAATACAAGCCCTTGATCATCATAAGCTGTAGCTGGTCTTCCTTTCACACGTAAAAGTCCCTAAATCCAAATCTTTAATCAGCATCAATCACATACATACATATATACATACATACATGCATATACATTAAGACAACCTGACATTTATCAGCTCTTTGATCCCAAAGAAGAACAGTTCTATCAAGAGAGCCAGATATAAAACATTCTGTTCGAGCACATAAACTAAGAGATACAACCCTGGAAGAAACACCAACACAAAATATTGAGTAATATAATAAAAAAATTACATGAAAATAAAATGGCATACCTGTCATGATGACCTTTAAAGTAGCGCAAATATTTGTTGTCATGCAAGGAAAGAAGGCGTAAAGATTCTGCATTAGCGAATGAAATAAAGATAAATACTAGTAATTAGTAAATTGCACACCTGTAAAAACAATAATGATATAGAAATTATAGATATACTAACCATCCCATCCATTCTTAGAGGAGTATATAACAGTTGTGGGGTGTGAAGTGAAGGAAACTAGGTCAACACCATATTTTTTGCTATTGATTGTCTTTAAACATCTGTGAATGAGAGATTATTCAATGCAAATAAAAGAAACAGAAAATCAAGAAAGTTTATAGACATAAAACATATGACATACGTTGCATTAGATACATCATAGAGGCGAATGGATTCATCATCACTAGCAGTCACCAAATAATTTGATGTCCTGTGAAAATCCATTGAACTTATTCTACCATTCTGCAAGAAATGAAGGTTTTGTTTCAGTGTTTTGCTTAAAAGGACATGAAAAAATGTAGTGCAAGTTTATGACCATAAATGAACTTATGTATCGAGAAAGTGTCATGGAAAACAGAAGCTACATACAACAATCATGATAACAAAAATGAAAACCACATTAAGCACACCTCAAAAGCAATAACCAGTTTCCTATATGAGTCTCAGCATGGCAACAGAAAAAAAGAATATGGAAAACAATGCATATAAACTTCAATTGCAATACAAATTCAGGAGGTTGAAAATGCATTCATTGATATGATTATATTGAACACAGTAATATGATAACACAGTTGCTGATATATGATAATATAGATGAAGATATGGTAGGTGTTTTTGCAATAGAAGTTTGACCCCCCCCCCCCCCCCAAACACACACACACAGACACACAATTTTGTGTGAATTTCAACCACATGTTGCAGATGAAATGAAGCAGGCATTGAGCTATATATAGGTCTCAGTTATGGCATTGATTACGAATTGTAAATTAGTAAGGGCTCCAATCTCAACGCTATAATACTACATTCGTCGGAAAAGGCAAATTGCGTGAATTAACCATAGTTTTTTAGTTAGAAATGAAATCTATAGGGAGAGAGGTGTACATAATCACGGAAGGCCATGCCTACTTCCATGCTCTGAATGATTTCTTCTGTGAGCTCCAATGATACCTTGTCTTCTCCATCTGTTTGTCCACCTACACACAATACGAAGACGATCATACAACCCATTCCATCATCATTTCATCAACTAGACACTACTATCATGTTCAAGTTCAAACAAATTCGATTAAATTACTCACCTGCCATGGACAAGCTTCTTATGGAAAAGCGATCGGAATACCTCTATTCTCGACCTGAATTTTTCTCAAAACATATAACGACGTCTTCAATTTTCGAAAACGAGGGCATTAGACGGAACAAGGGTTTTATCCGCCGGATTCCACCGTGTCGCCGTCGTTTGACGTCTCCTCCGTGGTTTGGAAAAAGTAGATGGGTCAAGTCGATAGCTTCATTTCTTGATTCAGATAGTTAAGGCTTCAGCCCATGTAAAATGTAGCCCAATAAGGTCTAAGAATTCACACTCTGTATAATGACCATAAGTGTGACTATTTTTATTGTTATTGACAACAAGATAATAAATGCATGTAAAATTTCTAGCAATGGTATTATATTAATTTTCATAAATTTCCAATACATTACAAAATGGGAATTGACATAGAACTCAAAGAGAATGAAAGAAAACATTCTGGTTGATTGGTTTGATTCGTCTCATTTTCGATTTTGTTTTGTAAATCCCAACATTTTTTATACGAGACATACATATGATAGAAAACAAACCAAACCAAATCGATATTTCAAGTTGAAGTAACAAACTTGGGTGGAAAATCTTAATTTGACAACTTTCTTCTTGATCACCCTCTTTTGGAGAAAATCCCACTAAGTAATGGAATTAGGGTTTTCTTTTTTGCTTTCTTGGTCTTGAAGGAGGAAGGATTTATCTCTTGCATTTTTGGCACTTCAACAATCACTTTGGTTGGTGGAGAATCATCAAACTTAACCAAATTGTTTTGTTTGGATTCAAACAAATGTTGATCATCATGTGGTTCGTTTTTGACATTTGTTAGTGGTTTCATAGGAGTTGGTATTGGGTTTTCCATGAATTTGATTTCTTCTGTTTCAAGGTTAATGGGTGTTTGATAATTTGGATTGGATCCTCTTGTTGACTTTAGTTGGTCGAGTTCTGATTTTGTCTCTTCAAGTTGTTGTTTAAGCGATGTAAGATAACAAGTCATTAAATTTGCCTCGTCTTTTGCCTTTTCTAAGGTTTGTTTTACTTCTCCGAGTCCGACTTTTGTTCGTTGTTGGTTGTTTTCCCTTTCTACACTTTCCATCTATAAAAAAAATTATTATTCACAGCAATTATAACTTCCCAATTCAATGAATCATATAATGATCTGGCCAAGATACATTCCTAATTCAAGTAAAATAAGTTTTGTACTATAAAAACAATTACATATCCAAGGATTAATTGTAATTACAGGTTTGCAAGTTACAATGTCAACCATTTTTTACTTGTTAACTTAACCTTTGGCAGATCAAGAAAATGATTTTATACAAGTCTTGTATTTATATTACACCCATATTTGTTTAAAAATGATATATAAAATGTCGACCTTTTGCTATTATGCAATAGTGAGCACAAAATAATCAAATAAAGTAAAATGACAAAAGATGTTTTTGAAGTACTTCAACAAATTACGTAGTTTAAGAAACATAATGCACAATTAGAATAAAAATACGAGAAAAAAAAAACATATTTTTTTAATTTAGGGAACAAGAGTACCTCTTTGAGTTTGTGGGCGTAAACCTCGCCGACTAAAACCTTTTCTCCAAACAAAGAAACAGCCTCTTTTACTGAATTGAATGGTTTTCGTGTATCAATTTCCACCCTCCCTCTCACCACTAATCCCTCCTTCATGTCCATCTTCTGAAACTCAAGTTTTAGTGTTGTATAAACCTTAAAACAACATGCATGCAAAACACACAATACAAGATGTTTCATAAAATCAATGAGATAGTGAGAGACTTATAAGAGAGAAAAAAGATTAAATTAACTATGAGCATTTCTTGGCTTCCACTACACTAGAATTCTGTTAATTGAAGTTGATGTTTTTGTTTTTGGTTGTTGCACCATCTTATTCTTACTAATCATTTATATAATAATGTGATATAACTAAAATGTAACACATTTGAAAGGGAAATCAGACCCCCCTAATCTGTCCACCAGCTTGGTCCTTGGTCATTTATTTTTAATAATAATTATTATATGATACTTTTATATTAAAATAATCATCAGCGATAAAGTATATTGAAATAATTATTAATAAGAAATTATATTAAAATAATCGAAATAATAGTATATTTTATTTTAATTTTCTGGATTTCAGTTTTTAGCATAAGATTTTTTATTTGTAATACAACGTGTGTTTTTATAGATACTCAACATGGTATATTGCACAACGATAATGAAATGTAAATAGATTTTTATAGGGAAAAATAATACAATACATTATCATTATAAACAAAAATAAAAATATATATTAAATAGTCTATATTTGTTGCAAAATGAGCATATATAGTTATTTATAGCATTTCTAATAGGAACTTTTAATATCTTATTATGTTATAAACTAGTATATTATAACAAATCAAAATAACATAAAAAAAAAGTATTACATTCCTAATGTATTGTTAAATTTTTTAATTCAAATTAATTTCCAAATTTTATTATTCCTTAATGGAAAATTAAAAATTTAAGCTCTTTAAAATATGAGATTTATATCAAATGAAATAATAATAATAATAATAATAATAATAATAAATACTAAGAAAATGACATGTTATGCTTAAAAATTTGACATTTAACATATTTAGGTTTCATGATAGATAGATTATTGTTAACTTTTTATATTAATTAATTATTACCATTTGTATGGTTGTAAATAAACCAAACATTTGATGAACCATTAGACAAAACGTTTGTTTATGTTTGTTTGTTATATAAACAAACAAACATGAACATGACTTTTTGTTTGTTTCGTTAAACAAACAAACATAAACAATGTTCTCGTTCGTTCAGTTATGTCCGTAAACGTTCGTTTATATTTGTTTGTAAACGTTCATTTACTTTTGTTCGAGAATATATTTGGATTAAGATCATATTTCATCTTTATATTTGAGGTCTTTCATTATTTTGGATGTTTTGTATTCTAGGATTTACATATAACTCTTTTAATTATGTATGATTACATGTTTGAATATTTATGTTATTTGTGTTTGTTTATGCTTGTTTGTTTATATTTGTTTGACATCTTAATAAACAAACATAAACAGTATAATTTTTAAACAAACAAATACAAACAAGAAAATATGTTTGTTTATTGTTCGTGTTCGTTTGTTAGTTCGGTTAAATTTAAACAAACAACAAGAAAAAGTTTTGTTTGTGTTCGTTTGGTTTGTTTACATCCCTAACCATTTGAACTTGTATTTATCGATGATAGTTTGAAGAGGAAAGCAATGGAGAATCAAGCATCGGGTTAAAGAGGATGTTCGAAGGGAGTCTGAAAGGCATTAAAAAACATTCTTTCAATAAGGCGAAATCATGACACATGTATGATAAAAAATGATGAAGAAAGAGCAATGATCACCCTCGAGAGAGTCGAAAGAAATATAACTTTGAAAATCCATATAATGGTGCTCGGGTTGGTAAGCCCCATAATTGGTGCCCAAATGTGTGAACCTCCATAGAATGGTGCTTAAGGTGTTATACCCAATGATTGGTGGATAAAGGTATAAACCTCCATATAATTGTTCTTAGGGTGTTATTCTATATGATTGGTGCCTAAAGGTGTAGATCTCCATAAAATTATGATCGGGGTGTTATTCCTTATGATTGGTTCCTAGTGGCATGGAGTTCCTTAAAATGGTGTTTGGAGTGTTATCCCCCATGATTGGTGCCTAGAGGTGTGAACCTCCATAAAATGGTGTATGGGTGTGTACTCCCCAATTGTTTACACTACATGGAAATCTTATGTGTTGCTGATGTTAGGAGAGATATAGGCCGCTGGGAGTAAGGATGACTTCAATGCCAAGAAAAACAGTGAAGATATCCAAGATATTTGATAGAGAAACGAGTGGCACGTGTAGTAAGGAAGTGGGTGAGAAAGGCAAGATTATTGCTAGTGATAACTGTTGGGTTTTGGTCCTAAGAACATCCTATGTGCTTATACAAACCCTAATGCTTGGATCTAGGTTTCTCTATTGTACATGCAAGTTATCCAAGACTATAAACCCTAATTCTAGCATTCAAGTAATCATATTAACATGAGAATAGGTTTAAGATGTTACCTTGATTGTTATATAGCAATAACGATCTCAAATCTCCTTGTATTGACTTTAGAAAGCTTAGAGTCACAAATGTCACTCGTCTAATGGTTCACAAACACCATAAGCAAGAGGATGAAGAGGAGAGAGGATGGAGGCTGCCCAAAAACGTCTACAAACCCTAGAGAAGTCTTGTCCACGTTTTTGGGTCATAAGGGATCCATATATATAGGAGGCAATTAGGGTCATCTAACAAGGAAACCCTAATTGGATGCTTAAGCCCTAAGCAACCCATGGACTCCTTTAATTAGGGCCTTGGACGATTTCCTTATGGGCTTCCCATAGAATTCGTCCACTCCTTAATTTAAGGCAATCCATGGCCCAAATTGCAATTATCTTATAATTACAATTCCAGTCCCTTAATTTTAATTAATCTCTTTTAGTCACAAAACTAATTACCAATTAATTATTGACTAATATTAATTAAACAATATGATTTCTCCTTTAATATATTATTCCCATAATATATTAATAAATCATATTTAATCATTTCTCTCCATAATTCATCCTATCAAGTTGCTTTGGTGAAGGCAACCCAAAAGGACCATGCACCATCGGGTCAAGTACATACCAAAATAGTTATGGACTTAGAAACTAATCCAACAGTCTCCCACTTGGATAAGTCTAATAACTATTCTGCGTATGACTTCAAATCCTGATCTGCAATCGTAGCTTTCCAAAGCCGCTGTCAACTCTGATCCTATCAGATACGCGTGTCCTTAGATAAGGGATCATATATTCCTCCATTCTAGATATCATATGAGACATGATTTCAAATCATTCTCTTTGTATTATATCTCGACTTCCGATTTATGACGACTGACTAATTGAACAAATCAAATTAGCCCTAGCCCGGCCGAGCATTTACGTTTGTCATCACTAAATCATCGAGGGGGCTCAAAGATATCGCTTTTATCCTACCTTGGATAAAAGGAACGGATAAACTTTGATACAATGCTTGCTTGCACTTACTCACCGAATCACACACAACAATACGTTTTATAACACCAAGTTACTAGTGTGTTTACATATTATCAATGTGTAACCGATTTGCAAGATACAACTCACACATCTCGGTTTTAAGAATATAAGATGTTATCGTCTCGCCAATCACTCGTGATACAATTCATGGAGTGATCCAAGTGAGCGTGGGTTTGATCCAATACTCAAATCATATTCATAAGCACTCATGAACATTGCAGCAAACATTTGCTTATGTCTAATACTCTTTTAGACAATCCACACACCAATTCACGACAGTCTTCTTTCATGTCTACTTCCAACATATGAACGACTGTGGCCCGTTCGAATAATTCAATTATTCTTAATAAATTCAATTATTCTGGAAGTCAAAACATGCAAATGTGAAACACAAGAATAATATTAATCCCATATGGCCTCAAACCTTTGAGTATAAATAAAACTCTTTTTATTTATCACCATATCGATTACTCATTATTTGTCATTTCGGGTAATCAACTTCTTACTTGAATTATTACACTTGTCCCATGCTCTTAGCATGCACACAATGTTTACCTATGGTTCTTACTTTTGTGAAATAGATCAAATTGAACACATTTCCAATCATTCTTATTTCACAACTCCAAATCTTTTTTCATAAGTGTGAGAATATCAAATTCTTGTTACTTATAATATATGATAGATTCTAACATTCTATGCAATGATCCTTTCGTAATGTCACTGCACCAAAGTCACAAAGACTATTGCCAATGATATTACAAAGTCCTCTATCGGACATTGTTACAAGACAATTCCTTAGATGTGATGTCTCTCACTCAAAGTACATTCCTTTGAACATCCTTTTGCATAAAAGTTTCTAATCTAGACATAGATTTTCAATATTCAATTCCCAATATGGACACGCTTCCATATTTTCCATATGACAACTCATTCTTAATAGAATCTTATCTATTCGTAAAGATGTCGATATGGTCCATCCAATATGGAAACATTTCCATAATTTCCATATGACAACTCATTCTTAATAGAATCTTTTCTATTAATAATAATGTCAATATGGTCCATTCAATACCATGCTTCCAACTACTCACAAGCAACGAATCCTCGTCGAACTTTGGATTGTCCTTTGATAGTTGTTTAATTATTTTAGTCAAAACCGATTCTAGTCTTTTTTCCCTCTAAATGCGCTAGACATTTGGAAAATTTTAGAATGGTCAAATATTAAAGCATTTGCAATCGATCCTATACCCGAAGCGTATGAGACACGACGCATAATGTTTTATTTGTTATGTTCTCAAAATTCGAATTGTGAAGAGGAATGCCGTAATCATAATCGGAATTTTAAGAACACACTATGTACCCTTGACTAAATTTATTAACATTTCTCAACCTAATCCTTTAGATTTGAAATGAAGCATAATATTTTCTCCCTTAATTATAGCAAAACAACTTTACAACCCTAACGACTTTGCAAGGTATAACTCTTGTTTTCTATAATTAATATTGCCAACTTGCAATACGTGCCTTAATAATCATACAATCATAACATTTATGCTCCCACTATCATGATGATTATTATAAAACATAACACTTATGCTCCCACTAGCTTTGACATGTATTCAGAAACAGCTTAACTTTCAGAAAAACAATGTTTATTGAATTTCTTAAGTTCATGTTTCTAATACTTAGTGCTTTGATAATCTTTTATCAAGGCTTAGTGAACTTATACACCTTTGCCTTAGATAGTTCATATGTGTGTCTAAACAATTAAGACTAATTGCCAAACCTCACAATTCAAATCATGGAAAGGGATACCGTAACCATAATCGAATTCGAGAATGCAATTTTACAATCACTATCTTCTTAAAATCTTTCTTAGTGAAAGCATTTCTTCACAATCATTTTCATGAAGGATGAAATCTTATGACACTTAGATTTAAACGGTGTATTTGTTCCTATCCGTGTGAATTTGTCAAAAGCAAAGTTTACGACAAATTCAAACTCATATGGATCGAACTTTCTTAATCTCGATTTCTTGCCTTATGGTAGCACAGCTGCCCACCATGTCTTCCAAGTAGTTAAGCAGCTCACCTTTTCTTATCAATGTACTTTCCATTGATCAAGGTCCCTGCCTTTTATGCATTCAAATGAGAACTCACATGACTCACATGCATAATTAACTTGATTGGATTGGCACGGAAACAAAATAATGTCAACACGATAGGTTGTAAACCTCAACTCGTGTGCTAGTGATGATCGATAAGGATTATTTTATTTGTTCTTGAAACCTTTCAAGACCATTAAGACTCCCACTTACTCCTTGACATATAAGATTCTCTTGTCAATAACCATTTCTTGACAAACAAATATTCAAGAGTTAGTGTAGTTTTTATCAAAACACTTCATAAATTAGTTCGATTTGGTCTTTGTCTTATCCAAGACATTACAACTTTCCACATTTTGATGAATGTTATAAACCTTTCTAATTCTTATCACTCAATGTCACAATATTAACTCTAAGACTTGTTTTGGAACGAAGTATGATTGACTTCTTGATTTAACCATTTCTTCAATTCTTGATTCCTCTTCTTAAACATACAATTGTACTAATACTCACTTAGAGGATCAATTGAGATATGGTTCTTAATCATTAAGACCTATCATAAAGCATAAAAGGTACTATCCCTTATTCTTAGAATGGAGAAACTTTTATCTTTCTGCCTACTTGATTTTTCTTACTCGTTCTGCTATTGATTTAAAGTTTTTCAATCAATTCATAATTACAATTAATCTTGTAAGTATAATCATATTTACTAAACCTTTAGTAAATCATGACGAATATCATTGTTACTCTTATGGTGGACTTGATCAACACGCAACTTTGTGTGCTCGATCTCCTAGTCCTTCACTTGACACTTTGTCAATGAATTAGTCTAATTTCCAAATATGAAATTTCTCATTCATCGTGCAACCAAGTTGCATGATTCTAAGTTTCTGTCCAATTGAAACTTGGGCGATGAGAAACTCTCCTTATTTGGTAAATTCTCGACATTTCCACAAATAATATAATTAAGAATCAAATCCATTATTGCTAATAATAGAAACATTCAAACATCAATTTTTCATATACGCCATTGCAAGGATAAATAAATAATATAAAATCAAAATTTATTTTATTGCGGAAAAATTTGTCCTTACAATGCAATTCATTGAAAAACTATGCTAATACATCTTTCTTAGCAATCTAATTCTAACTCTAAGTAGCAGCTCGAGAATCTAATCTTCAAGTAATGCGATCGAAATCCATTCCTTCACGGTTAGATTCTGCTCACTTCTTCCTTTAAGCTTCCTCTCTCTTTTTTTGATCCTACAAAACATCAATTGTAATCTTATCACATTGTGTATTAAGAATCTAGAATAGGAGCTTAAAAAAGTTAGTCAATGGATCTCTTAGGTAAATAGGGCAGCTTCGTCTCTAATGCCCCTTCTCTTGGCAATAAAAGCAAATTGACTCTTTTGGAACAGGACATGGAACCAGTTCAGACATTGCCTTTCTCTTATGATCAAACTTTTCGATCATAGCATGTCTTTCTTTGCCATTGTCTATATCCATAGAGGTCTTGAAGGCAGATTCAACAATTAACTTTGCTTTTCTATTACGCCAAACCATTGCTGATTCAGCAGCAATAAGCATATAGGTGAGATCTATAAGGGTCACGTCGTGGTTCATCATATAGTACTCTCTTACGAACTCACTATACGAGTTAGGAAGTGACTGAAGAACCCAGTCAACATCCATCTCCTCACAGACAATGGATCCCAACATTCTTAACCTATCAATGGGTGACTTCATCCCTAGGACGTGTGCACACACCGACTTTCCTTCTCCATTTCGTCTTTTTGTTCTCATTTAACATATAATAATAGTAAAATACTTCTATCTATTTATGTTTACTTGCCAAAAGGGCTTGAGTGAGCTTGAACTTTTCAAGCCTTCGAACTTGTGGGTTAGGGAGAATAATTGGAGGAGGTGGAGGAAGAGAAGCATGATCTCTTGTTCCTCGATCAAATCGTGGAATATCATCTTCATGCGGAATGTTTGTTCCACGAGATTTGGGAAGACCATAGTTGTCATACTTTGACATCTACAAAACGGGAGAAAACAAATTCAAGTTAGTTGATTGATTGAGTCCTTAATAAATCACCCAAATGAGATATTAAGGCTAGGACCCAACACAATACGCTACAACCTAGAAAAGGGATGTCGTAATCTAGTTGCAGAATATTTGAAGGTAAGTGAATGACGATTCACTAATTTCCACCATGAAAAACGAAAAATAAATTTTAATTTTTAAATCTATGAAAACTCCTAGATCCTTTGAGATTCATTGAACTTTTCAATGGCATGTTTAAATCTCGATATGTCCCTCTAGTTTGTGACTGGGATGCCGAGGATCACAAAGCGGGTGTGAGTAACCATGCAAACTTACATGGTGCCCTCACATGTTACAGTCACCTATTCGATGTGCCGATAAACCACACACGCTCCACCGAACTATTACAAACATTGAGTCACCCTTTGCTACCTTTGCTTAGAACCATTTAGTGTGCCGGTTAACCACACATGCTCCACTAACGTCTTCGCAAGGGCACAAAGTGTAATTTCATGGAATTGCATCAATTCACTTTTGCCTAAGTAACTAAGATTGGGAATTTGTAAAACATTTAGTTACTTTTGTACTTCATTATACTTATAATGGAAGGTTTTGTCCTATCCTACCTGTTCGGCTAACGACCCTCCACTAGTCAAGAGTGTAGTGGGTAAGAGTAGATACCCATTCAATCGCCATTTTATAGGCAATTTCCTTAAACACCACTTATAGACCAGCTTCGTGAATGAGGTCTACTAACGGTAAGACTGACTTTTACTCATACATATATATAATGTTAGACTTTTAATGTTATATATAGTATAGGGTGTATTTTACACTTTTAAAATACTAGGATGTCAAATTTAACAATTATACTTTTAATTCAATTAAATTGTAAACCTAAACTTTTATGGATTTATTAAACCTCTTTTAATTATACACCTTAATTAATTAATAAAACCATAAGGGTGTGATTTGAACTTTTCAAAACAATACTAGGGTTTTAGAATTTAACATTCCTAAATTAAACCTTTTAATCAACTTTGAAATTCCAAAACTTGAGGGCAAGTTTTGAAACATTTCAAAACATTTAGGTTTAGAATTTAAATATACATCAAAATTAAACTTTTAATCAAAATTTAAATTCCAAAACTTGAGGGCAAGTTTTGAAACCTTTTCAAAACATTAGGGTTTCAACTATTTAAATTTCAAAACTAAACTTTTGAGTTTAAATTTAAACTATAAAACCTAAAGGAGAAAAATTGAAACTTTTCATAACACAAAGATCAACTAACAAATAATATAAATTAAACAATTAATTTCATCATTATCTATATTTGACCTAAATTTCAATTTCTTGCAAAATAAGTTACCCAATTAATACAAATAATCCAATCTTTATCATATAAGGAAGTTATTATCTAATCAATTGGTAATTATCTTGTGTTTTGGCAAGGATATTCTTTAAGAAACAATAAAATTCGTATTTTATAGGTTTGAAACGAATATGGTAATTATCCTTAAGCAAAACAACAACAAAATCCGAAATTTCCTCTGTCTGACGCTCCGACTCGCCGAGTCACACTTTGGAACTCGCCGAGTCAGGTCGAACAGTAAGTCAGAATTTGATTTTCAGCTACATAATGCATCAATACAATAGAAACCAATCAAGGCTCTGATACCACTGATGGGTTTTGGCTATAAGAACATCCTATGTGCTCATACAAACCCTAATGCTTGGATCTAGGTTTCTCTATTGTACATGCAATTTATCCAAGACTATAAACCCTAGATCTAGCATATGATAATCAATATAACATATAATTAGGGTTTAGATCATACCTTGATTGTTATGTAGCAATAACAATCTCAAATCCTCCTTGTATTGACTTTAGAAAGCTTAGAGTCACAAATGTCACTCCTCTAATGGTTCACAAACACCAAGAGAAAAAGGATGAAGAGGAGAAGAGAAGGAGGCTCTCAAAAACGTGTGGAAACCCTAGACCATTAGTTCACCACGTTTTTGAACATAAGGGTTCTATATATAGTGAGGCTATTAGGGTTATCAAACAAGGAAACCCTAATTTGGATGCTTAAGCCCTAAGCAACCCATGGACTCCTTTCCTTAAAGGCCTTGGACGATTTCCAATGGGTTTCCCCATAGAATTCGTCCAACCTTATAATATAAGGCAATCCATAGCCTAATTGCAATTATCTTATAATTACAATTCCAGTCCCTTAAGTTTAATTAATCTCTTTTAGCCACAAACTTAATTCTTATTAATTCTTGACTAATATTAATTAAAAAAATATGATTTCTCCTTTAGTATATTATTCTCATGATATATTAATAAATCATATTTAATCCTTTCTCTCCATAATTCATCCTATCAAGTTGCTTTGGTGAAGGCAACCCAAAAGGACCATGCACCATCGGGTCAAGTACATACCAAAATAGTTATGGACTTAGACACTAATCCAACAGTAAATGTGCGTCGTCTATAGACGACGCGCAAAAGCGTGTCGCCTCTCATTATGATAGGGCCTTCCTTTACATGCATTTGCTCGTCGTCTGAGCGTTTTACGACACGCATTGCGCGTTGTAAAAGGCTGTTTTTCTAGTAGTTCTCGTCGAGTCCATCCGATAGCATTTGCCACTATAAGAGATAATGACTTGACATGGATATTCCACCATGTCATAGCTCGGTCCACGAAGGTGCAGGCGGCAAATTTTACCTTGCTCCCTTCCAGACAGAAGCAGATCTCAAAGATCGACTCTGTTTTCTTAAACCTTTGTGAGAGGGCAATGATTCCGCTAGTTCCATTAAAGGCCATGGGTTTGCAGCCGGTGAAGTCTTTATACGAGCACTCCCTAACATGTACTGGAGCATCGCCCTGAGCAGACTGGGCAGCTGCAACACCACCACTAGTTCCGCTATTGTTGAATTGCGCTAAGGCCGCCGTAATAGTCGCAGATACTGCCGCTTGGAGGGCTGCAGAATCATATTGTGGAGGAGATGGTGGTTGACTTGAAGTTATTGGAATAATACGCCTCGTTGATCGATGAGGAGGCATCTTGTAGATATAAGATCACAAAGATGAAGATATTGATAATAATTTAATAGAGAGAATGATGAGAGTGACTCATGGACTAACTCTCCATAGCCCAACAACACAATGAAAGTATGATTGAATGTAGATCTAGTACTTGGAAAGATGAAAGCACTTGGATATTAATTTCTATGAGATTAGATATTTGTGAATAATATTGGTATAACAGATGTAGCAAGTTCGGGAAAAATGACCTAGGAGTAGGTCCTACAGCACACCAAGATAGGAAAATTTTGACAGAACTAAGACCTAACAAGACTTAACAAGTTCAAAGTCTTATCATAGATAGGAAACTAAAACTAGAGTTTTTACATCGAATTAAGTTATATCCAAAAGATAAAGTTGAGTAGGCTCTATCTACGACGAGAACCACTGGAATGAGTCCTTGATTCTGACAGACGGCGCTCCATGTCTCTCATGCGCCTTTCATACGTTGCTTGACGAGCTCGAAGTTCCCTGACTGCAGCTTGGGTTGCAGTAAGATCTCTCTGCAGGGCCGTATTCTAGTTCTGAGTCCTTTCATAAGAAGACTCTAGATGGAGAATGCGTATGGTATTGACTCCTGCATCGGCATCAACTTCCATGATTCGGTTGATGGCCACTCTACCCTGCTCATCATTACAAGCAATCCTGCGGACCAGAATAGGCAGGACTCTGTTCGCTGAGCCTCCCCCGCTCAAGTTATAGAAGCTTCGATCCCCGTTGTAAGGTAAGGGTTGACCCTGTTCTTGGCTCCATCTGTTCAAGTTTGTTGCCTACAGAGGTGTGGGGCCTTAAAATGTTGGACGGGGGTTAGGGTTCGGGATTTAAACCACTGGGGGTAGGTTATTGACTTCGGGTTCGGAGTCAGAATCCTCCGAAAAGTTCTCTGCAAAGTCATCATCCAAAGGGATTGGATGATTTTCTTCTGGCTCTGCATCGAGCCATCCTCCGTTACCTTGGTTGGGAAAGTACGAGTCGCCGTGGGGATGGAATCCAACCATTTTATCTACGCGGGAATAGGGATAAAAGAAATAATTAATAGACATACTAATTAAGGTATTTATAGGATGATCTTTATCAGTTACTTCAATACTTGCATCGTGCATACCAGTCACATGAAATCAAAAAAGGATAGACCTTCGAATAAGTGACCCTAACTCCAAATCCACAACCAAAAAAGGAACATGAAATAAAGCAAAGATCACAGATTCTAAGTCTATGACACCTTAATCACATATAACCTTAGCGTATCCACCAAGCAACTATTGACCTACAAATAAAAACCTTTAGTTCTCAAATAAGAATTATAGTAACACAAAATACTCCTATAGTATTTTAAGTTTATGTTATGTTCTAGTGTTTTCATTGTAGTAGTGTTGGTAAGTTTTTAGACTTGTTGCAACATCACAACCATTCCTAGGCACATGCTAATCACTTCTTGGAAAGATATAGTTGATCAGGCTATATCACTCCCATATATGATTATATGTCCCCAATCCTACTTGTGCTTTCCAACAACCATCTCTCTTACGTCGTGGTTCATCATATAGTACTCTCTTACGAACTCACTATACGAGTTAGGAAGTGACTGAAGAACCCAATCAATAGCCATCTCCCCACAGACAACGGATCCCAACATTCTTAACCTATCAATGTGTGACTTCATCCCTAGGACGTGTGCACACACCGACTTTCCTTCTTTTGTTTACTTGCCAAAAGGGCTTGAGTGATCTTGAACTTTTCAAGCCTTCGTACTTGTGGGTTAGGGAGAATAATTGGAGGAGGTGGAGGAAATGAAGCATGATTTCTTGTTCCTCGATCGAATCGTGGAATATCATCTTCATGTGGAATGCTTGTTCCACGGGATTTGAGAAGACCATAGTTGTCAAACTTTGACATTTACAAAACGGGAGAAAATAAATTTAAGTTAGTTGATTGATTGAGTCCTTAGTAAATCACCCAAATGAGATACTAAGGCTAGGACCCAACATAATATTCTACAACTCAGGAGAGGGATGTCGTAACCCAAATTGCAGAACATTTGAAGGTAAGTGAATGACGATTCACTAATTTCCACCATGAAAAACGAAAAAGAAATTTAACTTTTAAATCTATGAAAACGCCTAGATCCTATGAGATTCATTGAACATTTCAATGGCATGTTTAAATCTCGATATGCCCCTCTTGTTTGTGACTGGATGCCGAGGATCACAAAGCGGGTGTGAATAACCATGCAAACTTACATGGTGCCCTCACATGTTACAGTCACCTATTCGATGTGCCGGTAAACCACACACGCTCCACCGAAATATGACAAACATTGAGTCACCCTTTGCTACCTTTGCTTAGAACCATTTAGTGTGTCGGTTAACCACACACGCTCCACTAACGTCTTCGCAAGGGCACAAAGTGTAATTTCATGGAATCGCATCAATTTACTTTTTCCTAAGTAACTAAGATTGAGAATTTGTAAAACATTTAGTTACTTTTATACTTCACTATACATATAATGGAAGGTTTCGTCATATCCTACCCGTTCGGCTAACGACCCTCCACTAGTCAAGAGTGCGGTGGGTAAGAGTGGATACCCATTCAATCGCCATTTTATAGACAATTTCCTTAAACACCCCTTATAGACCAGCTTCGTGAATGAGGTCTGCTAACGGTAAGACTGACTTTTACTCATACATATATATAATGTTAGACTTTTAATGTTATATATATATATATATATATATATATATATATATATATATATATATATATATATATATAGGGTGTATTTTACACTTTTAAAATACTAGGTGGTCTAATTTAACAATTATACTTTTAATTCAATTAAATTGTAAACCTAAACTTTTATGGATTTATTAAACCTCTTTTAATTATACACCTTAATTAATTAATAAAACCATAAGGGTGTGATTTGAACTTTTCAAAACAATACTAGGCTTTTAGAATTTAACACTCCTAATTAAACGTTTAATCAACTTTTAAATTCCAAAACTTGAGGGCAAGTTTTGAAACATTTCAAAACATTAGGGTTTAGAATTTAAATATACATCAAAAATTAAACTATTAATCAAAATTTAAATTCCAAAACTTGAGGGCAAGTTTTGAAACCTTTTTCAAAACATTAGGGTTTCAACTATTTAAATTTCAAAACAACAAAACTTTTGAGGTCAAATTTAAACTATAAACCTAAAGGGGAAAATATGAAACATTTCATAACACAAGGATCAAATAACAAATAATCTAAATTAACAATTAATCACATAATTATCCATATTTGATTTATTTAATGATTTCTTGCAAAACAATTTACCAATTTAATTAAAATAATTAATCAATTATCACATAAGGAAACAAATATTTTATTAATTGATAAATATCTTCAATTAGATCAAGAATATAGTCATATATATCAAAAAATCGGATTTATATTGATCTAATATGATAAGGCAACTATCCTTAAGCAAAAAGAGCAAGAAATCCCGGCTTTCCCTCCTTCTGACCAGCCGACTCGTCGAGTCAGCATGGACTCGTCGAGTTTATCATGAACTCGGCGAGTTCAGCCCCCAGAAACACAAAAATTGAATTTTTTCAACATACAAAGCATCAATACAATAGAAACCAATCTAGGCTCTGATACCACTGTTGGGTTTTGGTCCTAAGAACATCCTATGTGCTTATACAAACCCTAATGCTTGGATCTAGGTTTCTCTATTGTACATGCAAGTTATCCAAGACTATAAACCCTAATTCTAGCATTCAAGTAATCATATTAACATGAGAATAGGTTTAAGATGTTACCTTGATTGTTATATAGCAATAACGATCTCAAATCTCCTTGTATTGACTTTAGAAAGCTTAGAGTCACAAATGTCACTCGTCTAATGGTTCACAAACACCATAAGCAAGAGGATGAAGAGGAGAGAGGATGGAGGCTGCCCAAAAACGTCTACAAACCCTAGAGAAGTCTTGTCCACGTTTTTGGGTCATAAGGGATCCATATATATAGGAGGCAATTAGGGTCATCTAACAAGGAAACCCTAATTGGATGCTTAAGCCCTAAGCAACCCATGGACTCCTTTAATTAGGGCCTTGGACGATTTCCTTATGGGCTTCCCATAGAATTCGTCCACTCCTTAATTTAAGGCAATCCATGGCCCAAATTGCAATTATCTTATAATTACAATTTCAGTCCCTTAATTTTAATTAATCTCTTTTAGTCACAAAACTAATTACCAATTAATTATTGACTAATATTAATTAAACAATATGATTTCTCCTTTAATATATTATTCCCATAATATATTAATAAATCATATTTAATCATTTCTCTCCATAATTCATCCTATCAAGTTGCTTTGGTGAAGGCAACCCAAAAGGACCATGCACCATCGGGTCAAGTACATACCAAAATAGTTATGGACTTAGACACTAATCCAACAATAACAATGTCATCTATATAGACCATGAAGTAACATGTGACATCGTCATGATTGTAGATAAAAAGAGAAGCATCAGCCAGTTACTTACAAAAGCAAAGTTAAGCAGAAAATGTACAAGTTCCATGTACCAAGCTCTGGGATCTTGTTTGAGACCATACAATGATTTTCTGAGTTTGCAAGTGTGATTTGGAAAATGAGGATACACGTAGTCGGGTGGTTGACACATAAATACTTCTTCATGTTGAGTATCATTATAACATCCCGAAAATCAAGGGTAAATTTTTTATTTTTATTATAATCAAACACTAATGTAACTTTATCCAAACGTTTAAAAACATTACAAAATAAAACAATTATCAGTCGGGCCCTTCCCTTTCGAACCGGAAGTACCTGAAACCATAAACCACAAACTATAAGCACAAATTTTAGTGAGTTCCCCAAATACCACATACCAAACATATCAAACGAGCCATACATATCATACATAACCAATCAATCAATAAAAGTGTTATGTGTCAACCATAGTCTTGCCATTATGCCACGAGCCGCCTCGTGGTCTTCCTTGCCAGGCCGGGGGCCAAACCCCTGAGTCTTACAAACAAGTGTCAGGAGCCACTTCCGGGTCTTCCATGCAAGCATCACAAAGACAACTAACATAGAAAGTACACTTAACTAATTAACTGCCAGAGTTCAGACTCTGGTCTTGCATACAATTTGTCAGGAGCCGGCTCCTGGTCTTTCATACAAAATGCCAAGGGATACCCCCCCGAGGTCTTCCTACCATACATAAATCAAATGGGCAGACATTGGTGCCTTAAACCCATACAACAGTGAGGAGACTCACATCTAATGCAGAAGCTCACTGAAAGAAATCCCTAGTTGTTGCCCTGACGACTTCCCGAGCTATCAATACGAAAATAACACATAATTAGCAATTGGGTTCCAAACTATGATCCATAATTCATACTTGGGGTAAAATGACCATTTCATCCCTGGCTCAACTTAAAGCAAAATTAAGGCCCAAAACCCAAAACCAAAAAGGCCCATAACTAAATGTTCCACAAAGGCCCACTAATGGCCCAATTTTCCATATTGGGCTCAACCCCTATATGTGCCTTATCCTAAACCCAATAATTCACTTAGTCCAATAGTTAATCTTAGATGGCCCAAAAGGCCCAAAGTAACAAAGCCCAAAAGACACCACGAGGCTCAAGCCCATTGGGCCTACTAAGGCCTAAAACCACAATCATAGACCCAAAAATGCAAACCCAATAAATCACTTCAGATTTTAATGAAAAACCCCACTTCACGAAATAAGTCCGGACTCAGCCCAAAGATGTGAGGCCCAAAAACACAATAGGCCCAAAGCCCACACCGAACACGGGGCGTATGCTCAGCTACGCTGGGCGTACTCGATGAACCCTGGTCGCGACTTCAAATCAATACGTTAAGCATATGGCCAGTTACAAGGGGAATAACCTGACATAATCCATAATTGATTTTCTGACTTAACCACTTAAGCCCTTTACACCCAAACTTCAGGGAACCTTAAAATAAAGCTTTGAATACATAAAGTCAGCACATTTATGCATTTTCATGACTCTATGGGACCCAACAACCATCTCAATTTATTAAGACCCATTCAAATCCAACTAGAACATGCATGGACCATTCTTAAACATCAAGCAAGCATTTTTATGAACTAGAGACATTAGAAGAGGCAATATCTATCACTCCAAACTCTTGGAGTGGCTCAAACTCACAATAAGAACTTAATACACCATAAAAACCCTTAATCTTGCCCTAAACTCAAACTAGCATAAGAAGAAGTCAAGATAAGAACTTTATACCTTGAATAAGATGGAAATGAAGCCAAAAGTCTAGATCTAAAAGTCTTCCTTTGAACTACAAGCTAGCACCAAACACCTTTTTCTTGAAAATGAGCAAGAACACACCAAAATGCACACTTAGATCTCTCAAACACTCAAAATGAGATTAAGGTTTTTGAATGAGGCTAGAAGGCAATGGAGGCTGAGAAATGAAAGAGCCTTGAGCTCATAAAGGTGTTTAAATAGTGCCCGAACCCTAAAAATTAGGGTTTGGCACTTTGCTCATCACGTTGGGCATGCCCCCAGCTTACGTTGGGCGTACTCACCTAGGCACGTGCCTTTAGCCATGCACGCATGGGACTGAAATGCAAGCCTTTTCCATTAAGGTCAACTTCTGCCAATATCTTCAAATTGCTATACCTTCCTTATATTAGGTCCGTTTCCAACGAGCCTTATATCCACGGAAAGGTGGCAATAAGACCTACACTTGTAACAACACACCCAATCCTTAAAACTTTCCGAACAAAACCCAAAATCCATAAAAGACCGAGTTATCAAATTACGATTATACCCTTGGCCTCCAAAGACATCATTGAACACTTGGATCACTTAAACCATGACACCCACATCTGAACATGGCCAAATCCTTTCTTCCCCAAGGCCCTAAGCCTCATGACAACTGATGATTGGGCCGCAGCCCCGAGTAATGAAGCAAATCCAAAACTGAGTGTTACAATCATGTAAGAAGGCATTGTTTACGTCTAATTATTTGAGTTGCCAGTTTTTGGATAGAGCAATGGATATGATAGTACGAATGGTAATAATTTTAGTAACGGGACTAAATGTCTCAAAGTAGTATTTACCAAATAAGTAAAGAAATCCTTTAGCAACTAGGTGTGCTTTGTATTTGTCAATGGTACCATCTAGGTTTCTTTTGACACAAAAAACCCATTTACAGCCAATAGTTTTTTGATAGGTTTGAGGAACAAGTTCCCAAGTGTCATTTTGCATTAAAGCATTAAATTCATGATCCATGGCTTGATGCCACATGGGATCTTTCATGGCTTGGTTGTGTATGGTAAGTTTAAGAGTGATAGATATAGGATGGAGAGGGGTAGTGTTGACAAAACTAAGGTTAAAATATTTAAGGTATGGTTTGTGAGCTCGTTTTGGAGGTGAATATGGTGGTTTTGGAAAAGGGGAACACATTGGGAGTAGGGGTAGGAAGATGGGCTCCAAGGAGTAGAAAGGAATGAGTAAGGGGAGGAGAAGTATGGTGGTTAGGTGTGATGTCAGATGTTAAAGTGGGAGTGAGAGAATGATATGGAGGAAGAAGATAGGTAGGTGGGTTGGTGTGATGTGGATGGGTAAATATGTAGTCACTGGTGAAGAGGGGGTGGTTGGTGTATACGAAGGCGTCAAAATAGAAGATGTGGGTATGCAATTGGGGTGAAATTAATGAGCCATGGGTAGGGTTAATGAGTGTGAATGGTCATCAAATGGAAATTTGTCTTATATGAATTGGACATGACATGAGTGATATAGGCAACTTGTAGTTAGATCAAGACACTTGCAAGCAGATTCGGATGTGGAGTAGCTAAAGATGCATGGTAAGGAGTGTGGTTGAAGTTTGGAGGTAGTGTATCATTTGAGCCAAACGGTTTACGTTTAGAGTAGGTTGGTTGTTAATGAAAAAGCATTTGATAAGGGCTTTTGTTTTCAAGGGTAGTGGTATGGTAGACGATTTATACAATAAACTGCAATTTGGAAAACATGGGACCACTTTGCAATGGAAGTTGGGCATAATGGAGAAGAGTCATGTCAGTTTCAACCACATGTCTGTGACATCTTTCGGTTATCCCATTTTGCTCAGGAGTATGTAGTGGGGTAGTACAGTGAGAAATACCGTAACATCCCAAAAATCATGGTAAAAAATTTCATTCTTCAAAAACCATTTTTATAAAACCATAAGCCATACAAAACAATATTTCCAACACATGGTCATAAAATCAAATTATCTAGAAACATCTCTCAACATAAATCCAAGGATGATGTGTACGATAACGCATACGCCTTTCCCCGGTCATCTGGTGTACCTAAAACCATGAAACCAAACTGCAAGCCAGAGCTTAGTGGGATCCCCCAATGTACCATACACAATAGAATATAAACAATACATGCTCTCTGGGCCCATAGTATAAGATTGGATTGCCCCTGAGACCATAGTATCCCGAATGGATTACCCCTGGCCTAGGGGTGATCGCGGTTCGCTTTGAAACCGTGAAACCGGCCAAACCGGTCATCAGTTTGGTTTTACGGTTTGTATTTTTCTTAACGGTTTGGTTTGCGGTTTCGAACTTTTCAAACCATAAAGAACGGTTTGGCTTATGGTTTTTACAATTTCAAACCGTATAAAAACCGGACCGGATCGTATCTATATATTAATTAATTTTTTTATATGTAATTGTATTTTGTTGTATTATATATTAATTTTTATATATAAATAATAAAATTTAAAACCCACAAGCCCACAACATTTAATTATCACAGCCCAATCCTAATTTATTCTGTGAAGCCCAATCCCAAGTCCAAGAGGTGTTTCTCTTACCCTAATCCCAAAAGACGCGCTGTCTCAAACTCAGAAAGACAGAAACTCAAATTCCTTTCCCTTTCGGCAGTTTTAATAGGCTAATAGTGCATTTTTTTTTTACTAAATTAGTTTAATGGACTCGACTAAAATGGACCTAAAAATCGCAAACCGTGAAACCAAACCGGAGCCAACCATTAGTAACGGTTTGGTTTGGTTCGGTTTTAAAATTTCAACGGTTCGGCTTTGTTTTTTGCTTGACAAAAACTGTTACTAACGGTTTGACTTCGGTTTGACCTAAAAACTGAACAAAGCGGACCGTGAACACCCTACCCTGGCCCACAGTCTCCCAACTGGGTTACCCTAGTCCACAGCCTCCCGATTGGATTGCCCCGGGTTTGTTAGCCTACATTACAAAGCATTACCGCCTCAACCCAACTGCACTATGTCAACATATGCAACAGATAAACAATAAACTTAAGTACAAGTAATAATACGTATCTACCAATCTAACATATTAATAGGTCATAACAACATCCTTTACATAATGATACATAACACAACGTAGTGGGTCGATATTGGTACCTTCGACCCACGAGTACAGTGAGGATAACGAAGGTGTGGTTGCCTTGACCAAGGAACCGAGGGATCATGACAGATCCAGGCATATTGACAGAAAATATGATTTCATTAGACATCGGGTAGAATAGGGACTCTTCGTAGTAAAGAGGGTACCGTCAGAGGAGAACCTAACAGACCCCCTTACGAAGGGACCAAGTAGGGTTAAGCACTTGCAACACGCTAGGAGCATTGGGTTGAGGGAAGATATTGGTTTTAGTGATTAGATAGCTTTTAGAAACTTGCAATAGATAAATTGTAATTAATAGTTGATGATTAAATAAATGAATTTTATTTATAAGTAAAGTTACTGTCTTGTGTTAATTATCTACTATTGTTTCACTTTGCATGTTTTGACTTCCTAAATAATAAGATTATTTAAAACTATCCATAGTCGATCTTATGTTGGAAGTAAGTATGAAAGAAGATTGTAAAGAATTGGCTTGTAGACTATCTAAAGCGTTTAGACATGGCAAAAGTTTGTTGCAACGTTCATGAGTGCTTTTGAAATATGATTTGAGTATTGGATTAAACTCGCGCTCACATGAATCACTTCATGGAATTTAATCATGAGTGATTGTGAGACGATAATATCATATAGTCTTTAAACCTAGATATATGAGTTGTTGTTTGCGAGTTGGTTGTGCATTGATAATGCGTAAACGCATCAGTAACTTGATGTTATAAAACGTATTGTTGTGTATGAGTTAACGAGTAAATAATATAAGCATATAAGTCGAAGTTTATTTGTTCCTTTTACCCTACGAGGTTAAAAGCGATATCTTGGGCCCCTCGATGATTTTGTTTTGACTTACGTGTCGGGCCCAGTCAGGACTGAATTGATGTGTTCAATTAAGTTATATGTCAGACAAATCAAATATCGAGAAAACAAACTGCTGGACAGTAAGTATGCATATGTTCCATGTATTTGTCCATACGATATCTTGAGAACGGAGGACTATACGATCCCTTATCTAAAGGACGTGTCAGAGTTCGACATCGGCTTTTGAGAGTTGCGATTGCTAATCGGATTTTGAAGTCGTACTTGCATTTATAGTTATTAGAGTTATCCAAGTGGGAGACTGTTGGATTAGGTGTCTAAGCTCATAACTATAATTGGTATGTACTTGAGCCGATGGTAGCATGGTCCGTTTGAGTTGCCTTCACCAAAGCAACTAGATGGATAATGGAGAAAGATGATAGATGTGATTTATTAATATATTATGAGAATAATATATTAAAAGAGAAATCATATTATTTAATTAATATTGGTCAATATTTAATTTAGAATTAATTTTGTGGTCAAAATAGGTTAATTGAACTAAGGGGACTGATATTGTAATTATAAGATAATTACAAAATGGGTTGAGGATCTCTTGGATAAGAGGTGGATGAAATCTTATGGAAGCCCATAAGGATTTTGTCTAAGGCTAGGTGTTCTGGAAGATTCCTATGGGATGCTTAGGGCCTAAGCAACCAAATTATGTATTTGAATGAAACCCTAATTCTTCAGTTATATAAAGGACCCACTGGGCACCTCAAATCGGCTACCTGAAACCCTAGAAAGATCCTAGAGCCGGTTTTGAGCCTCCTCCTCTCTTTCATATTCTCCAACTTGCTTCTTGGTGTTTATAATCGATTAGAGGTATTACATTTGTGATACTAAGCTCTCAAAGGCAAGGATCTTCAAGCTACAATTGAAAGGTAACATTCTTACTTGTTTGATTATGTTGATTTCGATTTCTATATGATAAATTCGGGTTTACAAGCTTTGGATGATTGTTGTATGTACAATTAGAAAAACCTAGATCCAAAGCTTTAGGGTTTGCATGTGCACCATAGGATTGATGTTTTGCTAAAAAACCCAACAATATTAATAGTATATAAGTAAGTTTTGCTTATATAAAACATTCATATGTTTCCATGGTGGTAAATGAATTTTGTAGGATGTGAAGAATGATATAGAAAAAAAAATGAGAATATGAAGCTCTATTTTGGGAAATTTTCAACTTCTAACTAATTGGTTATTTCTTTATATCTTAAGCTTATTTACAATTTTTCTAGGACATGTTAAATGCTATATAGAAAAAGAAAAAAAATTGAGAATATGAAGCTCTACTTTGGAAAATTTCAAATTCCAACTAATCGATTATTTCTTTACATTGTAAGCTTATTTTTTAAGTTTAATATTAGTAACAAAATATAGTACATGTATTGATGGTGTTTCATTTTATTTATATTATATATTTGAAGTATATAATGCATATATATATATATATATATATATATATATATATATATATATATATATATATATATATATTATTAGATATGTCGTTGATGTCGATTATACTACTGTGCTGCAAACATTAGAAAAATATTGAAACTAAAGATATAATCGACCTCAAAAACATGATTATGATATTTTGTTAACGTTTTGTGACTTTATTATTGATAAATAATGTATATTATTCTGATGATATACTTCAATTTGCATTTAAATTATATCCAAAATCTATAGGTTCATATTTCATTTATAAATGTTTTTCTTTATCAAATTATATTAATCCAACGTAACGTACGGGTATACGTCTAGTTGACTATAATGAGACGAAAATGACCATATAAGCAACTACATATTTAATTTTCCGTCATAAATTTATCGAAATAAAAGGTTTGTTGATTTTTGGTAGATTAAAAATGCATAAAAGGACGACTTTTTTTTTTCAAAATAACAGTCGAAATTTCTTTTGTAACTATTAACCCAACATAAACGGTAATACAATAAAACAAAAATATTAACTATTAACTCACCATAAACTAGTAACATAAAAAACAAGAGTATTGCTAAGGTTTTGTTTAAGAAAGAGAGAATGACGCAACGACTCTACTATATATTTTGATTTTATTCTTTTAGTCCCTAAAGTTTTTTTCGTGCCCTTTAAGAGAACACAGTTGATGTCGACCTGCTTTTTTGGTCACCGTGACCTAATATATCAGGTTAAAGCTGATATGGGTTATGATTTGGAGTTTTTTAATAAAAAAATTAGGTCCACACACACACACACATATATATATATACATATATATATATATATATATATATATATATATATATATATATATATATATCCCTATACTAATAAAAGAGTAGTCATTTTGCCATGTGTCATTATATTAGACCTCTTAATTAATATGATGCCACTTGTCAATCTATTAGTTCTTCATTTTAAATTTATTAGACCTCCTAATTAATGTGATGTTATTTGTCAATGTATTTATTCTTCATTTTAAATTTTAAATTTTATATTATTGTTTTCATTAATTCACCAATAAAAAATGTCTAATATATATTAAAAATTAATTATATATATTTATTTAAATCAACGATTATAATTTCACAAAACTAATAAAAATATATCGTAATTAATAATTTATTTAAAATAATTAATTATTAATTTTGAGGTTTTACTATAAAATTTCAATTAATTTTATAACCATGGTTTCCACGAGTTATAAACTAATATATATATATATATATATATATATATATATATATATATATATATATATATATATATATATATATATATCTCCTTGAAAGTCAACTGGGTAAATGAAGAAACCTGCTAAAATTTTCCCCTTCCTAATCAAATGGTGATATACACGAAAATGTGAAAAACTTGTTTCTTCCTTTTTGAATCTATCCACCACAAACTCCACCTTATATCCCCACACTACTTAGATTAATCAAACACCTAAAAACACCACCGCCACAACCTCCCTCTCATTCTTGGACTTGTGCCACCATAGAGCCACCGTTGCCACCATCTTGTTCCCCACCAGAACTCACCTACACCCACCATAATTGTCGCTGTCAGAGCTCCTTTATCAGCAACTTACAACCCCTTTTTCCCTCACCATCGAGAGGCACCACCCTCTCCATTCCCCTTCGTTTTTTTTTCTGTTAATCGGAGCAAAATCTAAGTGTCAACCACCGCCTCCAGCCACCTGTTGTTGTTGTTTGCTTTGCTTAAGATCAACTGCTTGTCCATCCTTTCCCTTTCGTGTCGAGCTCACCGAAAACGAAGCAACGGAAGCCGCCAGAGCAGCCCCTGCCAACACGTTGCCGTTGCTGTGAACCATCGCCAACACCAACTGCTGCTTCCGTCGACCCTATCTGGCCAACTATCACTCTCGCTCAAGGGTATTTTCTCCTCCTCCATTTTTGTTTCGTTCATTCAAGATCAGGAAGTGGGTCTCCAATTTCGTTCAAGCAATCTGTAAATACGATTTACGAATGAAGAAGATACATTGTACAAACTTAATTACATTAAAATTAAATATAACCCTAAAGTTTCTGACTTGTACGACTTTGGCCCCTCCTTCGAAATCAGTCAGATGTCTATGTGGCAAAGGGGTAACTCGGTTACCCCTTCATTTTGTCAAAAGTGACCAAATCGACCCGACAAAAAATAGTTTGTTCTCTTAAAAGGTATGAAAAAAACTTTAGGAACTATAAGGATAATATTGAAATACATAATAGGGTTGCGTCATTTTCCCTTGAAGAAAAGTGCCCGAGTTACAAAAGTAATAAGTTTAAGGTACAAACTTAGAAAGCCTTCAAAAAGAAAGGACCTCTTATGCAAATTCCTCCCGAAATTTCAATACTATTTACAACCCCGTCGAAATCTAAACTTAGTTCGTTCTATAAATTTCGCGAGTGCATATGAAGTGTGTACGAGGTGGGCGAGAGCGAGACCTGCTTGAATGATCACGTAAATCAAGCCTCGGTTTCTAACCCAGCTCTTCTGATCAGTAGAATCAAGTTTCTAATTCCTTAAATTCACCCAGCAAAGCCCTAAATTTTGTACAGTTCTAATAAGTAGCAAGTAGAGAAGCAAAATTTCGCAGAAATTTAGCCCTAGAATCAGCAGGTTCAAGTTCAAGTTCAACTAGAAACGTTGTTTGGCGTTCGCTTCGAAATTTAATCAGAGCAAAACTAGGGTTCATCCAGTCATGAGTCCTATTCAGAATTTCGAGCAGCATTCTCGCCATCTCATGGAACCCGACATCCGTATGCATTCTACTTTACTTCTACACGCGCACACGAACACGAACACATTTTCGTTGTTGATATCAGTGAACTCTTTGTAAATTCTCTATTTTCGAACATCAGTTCTGTATGTGTATGGTAATTTTCGCTGATCATATCAAGCAGGGGTTCTCTCCACAACAAATTTATCGAGATAGCTTTTGTTTTGATGATTTTCTAGTGTAATAGCGCAACACTAGGAAGGATGAGATTAAATGAATATTTATTATCATAGTCTTGCTAAGAGGTTGAATTGCTATATAGGATAATCGTCATATGAACTCTATTGGTGGTCTTTAGAACTGTATTTGTTGGCAAGAAGATACTCTAGAAATCGATACCCAGTCTTTCACCCCAGCCAACCACATTTATGATTTTTGAACTAGAACACAACAAATTTTGTGTCATTATAGGTCTTCCTTCTAGATTTTTTTTACCTGTAATAAACTAGGATGCTGAAATATCAAAGCTTTTTGTTGTTTGGTCATTGATTACTGCTTTTCTTTCTGGGACAGCTATTCAAAACAGGCTTCAAATGGCGATGGAGGTCCGGGATAGTTTAGAGATAACACACACAGGGGAATACTTGAACTTCTTGAAGTGTTACTTCCGCCCCTTTTCTGGGATTCTCTATCAGATAACAAAGCCACAGTTTACTGACAACCCTGAGCATAAGCTGCGAAACATTATCATTGAAATCCTCAATCGCCTTCCTCACAGTGAGGTCCTTAGGCCTTTTGTTCAAGAGCTATTAAAAGTTGCAATGCATGTCCTTACCACTGACAATGAGGAAAACGGCTTGATTTGCATTCGCATCATTTTCGATCTTTTGAGGAACTTCAGACCAACCCAAGAAACTGAAGTGCAGCCTTTCCTTGACTTTGTGTGCAAAATTTACCAAAACTTTAGACTCACAGTTAGCCATTTTTTTGAAAGTGGGGCAGTTGTAGCTCCAGCAATGCCACCACCATCATCAATGTCAGCATTACCTTCCCTTGGCAATGAAGATGTTAAGCCCATGGAGATTTCTGATCAAGTTGGATCTTCCAGTGCCACAAGCACGGGGGCTGGGCAGCTTAATCCAAGTACTAGATCTTTCAAGATTGTGACAGAGAGTCCTTTGGTGGTTATGTTTCTGTTTCAGTTGTATAACCGCCTTGTCCAGACTAATATACCTCAGTTGTTGCCTTTGATGGTGGCTGCTATCTCAGTCCCAGGTCCTGAAAAGGTTCCACCTCATTTGAAGACCCACTTCACTGAGCTAAAAGGGGCTCAAGTTAAGGTAATTTTTATCAAGATCATTCTTTTATCATCCTTTTAAGTTTTAAATCATATTTGAAGATTATACATTTATACCCTATCTTGTTCTTGCAGACTGTCTCTTTCCTGACTTACCTTTTGAAGAGCTTTGCTGATTATATTAGGCCACATGAAGAAAGCATTTGTAAAAGCATTGTGAACCTGCTTGTTACTTGTTCAGACTCCGTTTCCATTAGAAAGGTGATAGATACTATGATACTAGATTTGTATATCCTTAGTTACCTATTCTGCCCATGTATGTAAAGTGGCTTATATAATTTACTTATTATGTGCAGGAATTGTTGATAGCATTAAAACATGTTCTTGGAACGGATTTTAAACGGGGTTTATTTCCTCTGATTGATACACTATTGGAAGAGAGGTAACATTGATATTATCTACATGGTTATCTTGCTAACTTCAATATAATGTCAAAAAAATCATTTGAGAATTTGTGAACTATGTTAGGGTTCTTGTGGGAATTGGCCGGGCTTGTTTTGAGACACTAAGGCCATTGGCTTATAGTCTCTTGGCAGAAATCGTTCATCATGTTCGTGGAGATCTCTCATTGTCACAGGTTTGAAAAGCTTTCTCTGAATTTCATCCCATACTTAGATATCTATTATTAGATATTCTATCAAGTGTCGTCTTTCAAATATCATAGATTACTTTTACTTCTATCAGCAAACTCAGACTTAAATCTCTCCTAACCTTCTTTTTGATATGTTCTCTTATCATCTTGATGCCAGCTGTCACGGATTATCTACCTATTCTCGAGTAATATGCATGACGCTTCATTATCTCTCAGCATCCACACCACATGTGCACGCTTAATGTTGAATCTGGTACAACTTTGATCTCTCTGTTTAAAGTGTCAAGAAAATTCCATCCCCTTATTCTCTGTGCTCTTTTTGTTAGGTGGAGCCAATTTTTGAGAAAGGTGTTGATCTGCCATCCATGGATGAAGCCAGGATTTTGTTGGTAAGTTTTTATGTGGCTTCTTTACTTCTTTCTGGAGATGCAACTACTTTCATTGGCAATTTGAAGATTGTACTCTTCCTTTCAGAATAAGGATAACCAATTGTTATTTCATGTGTAGGGGAGGATATTGGATGCTTTCGTTGGGAAATTTAGCACCTTTAAGCGTAGTATTCCTCAGGTATATGGCTACTTAACAAAAAAATAAATGAAAAAAAAGATAACACTCATGTGAGACATCTATATCAGTTGATTTTTCCCTTTTATATAACTCTTTCATCTTTCCACTAATTGCTTCGAATTTTTTTATAACAGCTCCTGGAAGATGGAGACGAAGGAAAGGATCGGTCCACCTTAAAGTCAAAACTTGAGCTGCCAGTGCAGGTTATTATCTCAGTTAACTCAACCTTAAAAATCTGACTACTGATTTTATACTTTTTGGCATATTGTGTTATATAAATATGGGACTTATGATACATATATATATATATATATATATATATATATATATATTTAGCATACTGACACTAGAGTAAACATATAAACTATTTGGCAGGCTGTTTTAAACATTCAGGTTCCTGTAGAACATTCCAAAGAAGTCAGTGACTGTAAACATCTGATCAAGACCTTGGTTATGGGTAAATATATTTTTTTTCCATAATGTCTTTTAATAATTTTCTCTAATGATATCATACCAGTAAAATTCTTAATTTCTTATTTTGTTTTATTACCAGGAATGAAAACAATAATCTGGAGCATCACACATGCACATCTACCTCGATCACAGGTTTCACCTTCCACTCATGGGACACCACCACAGATGCTTCCAACAACCCCACCTAATTCATCCACAGGCCAACCATTCAAAGGTCTGAGAGAAGAAGAGGTATGGAGAGCTTCTGGTGTCTTGAAGAGTGGGGTCCGCTGCTTGGCTCTCTTCAGAGAAAAAGACGAAGAGAGAGAAATGATCCATCTCTTCTCCCAAATCTTAGCCATCATGGAGCCTCGAGACCTGATGGACATGTTCTCCTTATGCATGCCAGAACTTTTCGAATGCATGATATCCAACACACAGCTCGTGCATATCTTTTCAACTCTCTTACAAGCACCTAAAGTATTCAGACCATTTGCAGATGTCTTGGTTAACTTCCTTGTAAGCAGCAAACTCGATGTCTTAAAGCATCCAGACTCCCCTGCTGCAAAACTCGTTTTACATCTTTTCCGGTTTCTATTTGGTGCTGTAGCCAAAGCTCCTGCAGATTGTGAACGTATTTTACAGCCTCATGTCCCTGTTATTGTAGATGCATGCATGCGAAATGCAAGTGAAGTTGAACGTCCACTTGGCTACTTACAACTTCTTCGCACAATGTTTCGTGCCTTAGGCGGGGGTAAATTTGAACTTTTGTTACGAGACTTGATTCCTACATTACAACCGTGTTTAAACATGCTGTTAGCAATGCTTGAGGGGCCCACAGCTGAAGAAATGAAAGACCTTTTGTTGGAGCTTTGCTTAACACTCCCTGCTCGGTTAAGCTCATTGTTACCTCACCTTCCTAGATTGATGAAACCGCTTGTAATGTGTCTTAATGGAAGCGATGAGTTAGTGAGTTTAGGGTTGAGAACACTTGAGTTTTGGATTGATAGCTTAAATCCTGACTTTTTGGAACCAAGTATGGCAAATGTGATGTCTGAAGTGATTTTAGCATTATGGTCTCACTTAAGGCCTGCACCTTACCCATGGGGTGGTAAATCGTTACAACTACTTGGAAAGTTAGGTGGGAGGAATAGACGGTTTCTCAAAGAGCCTTTAGCACTTGAGTGTAAGGAGAATCCTGAACATGGACTTCGTTTGATTCTTACTTTTGAGCCTGAAACCCCGTTTTTGGTACCTCTGGATCGATGTATTAATCTTGCTATAGCAGCTGTTATGAACAAGAACAGTTCCATGGATGCTTTTTATCGGAAACAAGCTTTGAAGTTTCTAAGGGTTTGCTTGTCATCACAGCTTGATTTGCCAGGTCGTGTGAATGATGATGGATTAATATCTAGACACTTATCGACTGTTTTGGTCTCATCGGTTGACCCATCTTGGAGAAGATCTGAGGCATCTGATGTAAAGGTTAGTTTAGTTGCAAATTCCATTTTCATTTGTGTATAAAAACACTTTCATTTCGATACTTATAAAATTTCCTTGCAGACTGACTTGGGGGTGAAGACCAAAACACAACTCATGGCTGAAAAATCCGTATTCAAGATTCTTCTGATGACAATCATTGCTGCTAGTTCAGAGCCTGATTTAGTCGACCCAAAGGACGAATACGTCTCAAATGTTTGTCGACATTTCGCCATCATATTCCACTTAGAAAGTTCTTCCCAAAACGCCCCTGTTTCCGCCATTCCTCTCGGTGGTCCTTTACTCTCATCAAACACAAGTAACAGTCTAAAACCAAGAAACGGAAACAGTTCCAATCTAAAAGAGCTCGACCCTCTGATCTTCCTAGATGCCCTAGTGGAAGTGCTAGCAGATGAAAACAGACTCCATGCAAAAGCTGCTCTTAACGCGCTAAACGTGTTCTCAGAAACCCTTCTCTTACTAGCCCGCTCCAAACACGCTGATGTCATCATGTCAAGAACGGGTCCCGGTACTCCTATGATTGTCTCTAGTCCTTCCATGAGTCCAGTTTATTCACCTCCTCCTAGTGTCAGAGTCCCGATATTTGATCAGTTACTACCTCGTTTACTACACTGTTGTTATGGAAGTTCATGGCAAGCTCAAATGGGTGGTGTTATTGGTCTTGGTGCTTTAGTGGGAAAGGTGACAGTTGAAACTTTATGTGTTTTTCAAGTGCGTGTAGTACGTGGACTTGTGTTTGTTCTCAAAAGACTCCCGATTTATGCTGCAAAAGAATTGGAGGAAACTAGTCAGGTACTCACTCAAGTGCTTAGAGTGGTGAATAATGTTGATGAAGCAAACAGTGAAGCGCGGAGACAAAGTTTTCAAGGAGTGGTTGAGTTTCTTGCCTCAGAGTTATTAAGTACAAATGCAACTGTGAAAGTCAGTAAAATAGTACAATCATGTTTGGCTCTTTTAGCTAGTAGAACCGGTAGTGAAGTGTCCGAGTTGCTTGAACCGTTGTATCAGAATTTGCTTCAGTCTCTTCTAATGCGTCCTTTGAGGTCAAAAAACGTTGACCAACAAGTTGGGACTGTGACAGCTTTGAATTTTTGTCTTGCCTTGAGACCACCTCTTCTTAAGTTGACTCCTGAATTAGTCAACTTTCTTCAAGAGACATTACAGATTGCTGAAGCTGATGAGACTGTGTGGGTTGCTAAGTTTATGAACCCGAAAGTTGCCATGTCATTGACTAAACTCCGTACAGCTTGCATTGAACTGCTGTGTACAGCAATGGCATGGGCAGATTTCAAGACTCAAAATCACTCTGAGCTAAGGGCAAAAATCATTTCCATGTTTTTTAAGTCCTTAACAAGCAGGACCTCTGAAATTGTAGCTGTTGCTAAAGAGGGTTTGCGACAGGTTCTTTTCTTTTCTTTCACTTGACAATTGACATCTTAATTTTATAAAAAAAAAGACTAAACAATTCACTTTTACCTTCTGTTTGGTGTGGGCGATTAGGTAATTTTGCAGCAACGAATGCCTAAAGAGCTTCTACAGAGCAGCCTGAGGCCTATACTAGTTAACCTAGCACATACCAAGAACCTCAGTATGCCTCTTTTGCAAGGTCTGGCCCGTTTACTGGAGCTTTTATCCAATTGGTTTAATGTGGCATTGGGAGGCAAACTTTTGGAGCATCTAAAAAGATGGTTGGAACCAGAAAAGCTTCAACAGATTCAAAAATCTTGGAAAAGTGGCGAAGAACCAAAAATAGCAGCTGGTGGGTTATGTTTTTTTTAATACTGAAGCTCTCTTTTGAAATAAAACAAAAAATGAATACTAATACATAAATACTGAATTCACTTCTATTAACTTTAATGCAGCTATCATCGAGCTTTTTCACTTACTACCGAATGCAGCTGGGAAGTTCCTTGATGAACTTGTAACCTTGACTATTGATTTAGAAGGAGCCCTGCCACCTGGCCAGTTTTATAGTGAGATCAACAGTCCTTATCGTCTCCCACTTACAAAGTTCTTAAATCGTTACCCACAAGCTGCTGTTGATTATTTTCTTGCCCGATTATGCGAACCAAAATATTTCCGCAGGTAATTTTCATATAGTTTTTTCTTTGCGTATCTGTTGAATTCTTATTTAACTTTGTATCTTTTTGAGAATGATTCAGGTTAATGTACATCATAAGATCGGATGGTGGCCAGCCCTTAAGAGAAGAGCTTGCCAAGTCACCAGAAAAGATACTCTCAAGTGCATTCCCTGAGTTCATTCCCAAAACTGAGGCATCAGAAACTCCATTAGGGGGTGATGACAACAACACTCAACCTCAAGCTGCCCCAAGTGTACTACCAGATGCTTATTTCCAGGGTCTTGCTCTTATAAAAACATTGGTCAAACTCATGCCTGGCTGGTTACAGAGTAACCGTATTGTGTTTGATTCATTGGTTCTTTTGTGGAAGTCACCTGCAAGGATAACTCGCCTTCAGAATAAGCAGGAACAAAGTTTGGTGCAGGTGAGTATGATGGGCATTTTGGTAACTTACTATAAACCAAACTTCTTCTACCTTGTTTTCTAGCTGTCATTTAATGTGTGAGATTCTGCTTTCTTCTTTATCATAAAAAAATACAGGTGAAAGAGAGCAAATGGCTGGTCAAATGTTTCTTGAACTATTTACGCCATGATAAGACAGAAGTCAATGTGCTGTTTGAAATCTTATCGATCTTTTTGTATCATACGCGCATTGATTTTACCTTTCTGAAGGAGTTTTATATCATTGAGGTAATGTTTAATCACTTTATGAACACAAAATTTTATGCTTGCAAATTGTCAACTTTTAATTGGTGTCATTTTGGTTTAGGTGGCTGAGGGGTATCAACCGAGTATGAAGAAGACCCTCCTTTTGCACTTCTTAAACATCTTCCAATCAAAACAAATGGGTCATGATCATGTGGTTGTCATCATGCAAATGCTGATTCTTCCAATGCTTGCTCATGCATTTCAGAATGAACAAACATGGGAGGTTATAGATACTGCTATCATCAAAACAATTGTTGACAAGCTTCTCGACCCTCCAGAAGAGGTGAACTATATTTTCCTTCATACATTATCGTTGCTAAATATTGTCTATGCTTTTAATTTTCTGATACAAATGATGGTATGCATAGGTCTCTGCTGAGTATGATGAGCCTCTGAGAATCGAGCTACTACAACTTGCTACATTACTTCTCAAGCATCTCCAGACCGACCTTGTTCATCATAGGAAAGAACTCATTAAATTTGGGTGGAATCACCTCAAACGTGAAGATAGTGCTAGTAAGCAGTGGGCCTTTGTGAACGTGTGCCACTTCTTGGAGGCCTATCAAGCTCCAGAAAAGATTATACTGCAGGTGTTTGTTGCCCTTCTCAGAACTTGCCAGCCAGAGAACAAAATGTTGGTCAAACAAGCCCTTGACATATTAATGCCAGCTCTTCCTCGAAGATTGCCACTTGGCGATAATTCCCGTATGCCAATCTGGATACGCTACACAAAAAAGATTCTCGTGGAAGAAGGCCACTCAATTCCAAATCTTATCCACATTTTCCAGCTCATCGTTCGCCATTCAGATCTTTTCTACAGTTGTAGGGCCCAGTTTGTACCTCAAATGGTCAACTCTCTCAGTCGCCTTGGTTTACCATACAACACCACTTCAGAAAACCGGCGTCTTGCAATTGAACTTGCAGGGTTGGTAGTCAACTGGGAGAGACAAAGACAAAATGAGATGAAAATAGTCAATGATGAAGGCACAAGTCAGAATAATGATGGATCAAACCTTGGCAACACTAATGCTGACACCAAGCGTCCAATGGATGGACCTGGAACAGCTGGACCGGGACCCGCATTTCCTGACGATCCAACTAAGCGATTAAAAGTCGAGCCTGGTCTTCAATCTCTCGGTGTCATGTCGCCAGGTGGCCCCTCTTCAATTCCAAATATAGAAACACCTGGATCCGCTGGACAACCAGATGAGGAGTTTAAACCTAATGCTGCAATGGAGGAAATGATAATCAATTTTCTAATAAGAGTAAGCATTATTAGTTTTTATAACTCAGATAACATAAAGTTTTGCAAACAGTTCTGTTGAATATGGTTTTTGTTAACAGGTGGCATTGGTGATAGAGCCGAAAGACAAGGAAACAAGTCTCATGTATAAGCAAGCTCTAGAGCTTTTATCACAAGCTCTAGAGGTGTGGCCGAATGCTAATGTTAAATTCAATTACTTAGAGAAGCTTCTAAGCAGCATTCCACCAACTCAATCAAAAGACCCTTCAACAGCTCTAGCACAGGGTTTGGATGTCATGAATAAAGTCTTGGAAAAACAACCACATTTGTTCATCCGTAACAATATCATTCATATTTCTCAAATTCTCGAACCCTGTTTCAAGTACAAAATGCTAGATGCTGGAAAGTCATTGTGTTCTTTGTTGAAGATGGTTTTTGTAGCTTTCCCTTCAGAAGCTTCTAGCACCCCACAGGATGTGAAAGCATTGTACCAAAAAGTTGAGGAGCTTATACAGAAGCATCTTGCATCTGTTGCAGCTCCTCAGACAGCTGGTGAAGATAACTCTGCTTCAATGATTAGCTTTGTGTTGTACATCATACAAACATTAGCAGAAGTACAAAAGAATGTAATCGATCCATTCAATTTGGGTCGTGTTCTTCAACGTCTAGCACGTGATCTAGCATCTGCACCTGGGTCTTATTCAAGACAGGGACAAAGAACAGATCCAGATTCTGCAGTGAGTTCTTCTCGTCAAGGTGCTGATGTTGGAGTGGTGGTTGCCAACCTTAAATCTGTTTTAAAACTCATTGGTGAAAGGGTCATGCTTGTACCTGACTTCAAAAAGTCCATAACTCAGATTCTAAATTCTTTGCTGTCTGAGAAAGGAACTGAACATACAGTGTTGTTATGCATCCTTGATGTGATTAAAGGATGGATTGACAAAGATTTTGGCATGTCTGGAATGGCTTCGAATTCTGTTTCTTTTCTTTCTCCAAAGGAAGTCGTATCTTTTCTTCAAAAGCTTTCACAGGTTGATAAACAGAACTTTTCTCCAACCTCTCTTGAAGAATGGGACAAGAAGTATCTCGACCTTCTCTATGGGCTTTGTGCTGATGCAAATAAGTAAGCATGGATTTTGGATTTAAATAAGTACAACATCTTTGTGATTTGCTTTTTTTATTTATATATAAAGTCAAGTTTAAATCATGATCTCACTGATTCACAGGTATCCAATTTCCTTGCGACAAGAAGTGTTTCAGAAGGTGGAGAGACAGTTTTTACTAGGTTTAAGAGCGAAAGATCCTGAAATGAGGATGAAGTTTTTCTCCCTTTACCACGAATCTCTTCAGAAGACACTCTTCACCCGTTTGCAATATATTATTCAAGTTCAAGACTGGGAAGCTTTGAGTGATGTCTTCTGGCTAAAACAAGGCCTTGATCTTCTTCTTGCCATTTTAGTCGAGAATAAACCTATTACACTTCCTCCAAATTCTGCCAAGGTTACTTCTCTTCTGGCTGCAGGCTCTCTTCCAGAACATTCTGGACCACAACCTATGGTTACTGACACATCCGAGGTGTCAGAAGATAACACTCCGTTAACTGTAGATGCCCTTGTTTCAAAACATGCCAAGTTTATGAGTGAAATGAGCCGACTTCAGGTAGGTGATCTTGTGATTCCATTAAGAGAGCTTGCTCATACGGATGCAAATGTCGCATATCATTTATGGGTGTTGGTGTTTCCGATTGTTTGGGTAACTTTATGCAAAGATGAACAAGTAAAACTTGCAAAACCAATAATCTCTCTTTTATCAAAAGACTACCATAAGAAGCAACAAGGTAACAGGCCAAATGTTGTGCAAGCTCTTCTAGAAGGACTCCAGTTAAGCCACCCGCAACCTCGAATGCCTAGCGAACTCATCAAATACATCGGTAAAACCTACAACGCATGGCACATCGCGCTAAACCTTCTAGAAAGTCACGTGATGTTGTTCCTTAATGAAACAAAATGCTCTGAATCTCTCGCTGAACTTTACCGTTTGTTAAATGAAGAAGATATGAGATACGGATTATGGAAGAAACGTTCAATCACAGCTGAAACTAGGGTTGGGTTGTCACTTGTTCAACATGGTTACTGGCAACGTGCACAAAGTCTATTTTACCAAGCTATGGTTAAGGCAACCCAAGGTACTTACAACAACACTGTACCCAAAGCTGAAATGTGTTTGTGGGAAGAACAATGGTTGTACTGTGCGAGTCAACTCAGTCAATGGGATGTGTTGGCGGATTTCGGTAAACTCGTTGATAATTACGATATCTTACTCGATAGTCTCTGGAAGCAACCGGATTGGGCGTATTTAAAAGATCATGTAATCCCAAAAGCTCAAGTTGAAGAAACACCAAAGCTTCGTATAATCCAAGCGTATTTTTCCCTACATGAGAAAAATTCAAACGGTGTTGGTGATGCTGAGAACATTGTAGGAAAAGGTGTCGACCTTGCTTTGGAACAATGGTGGCAGTTACCCGAGATGTCAATTCATGCGAGAATCCCTCTTTTACAACAATTCCAACAATTAGTCGAGGTTCAAGAATCGGCTAGGGTTCTAGTGGATATAGCAAATGGGAACAAACTTTCTGCAAGCTCTTCTGTTGGTGTACACGGAAGTCTATATGCTGATTTAAAGGACATTCTAGAAACATGGCGACTCAGAACTCCAAACGAATGGGATAATTTGTCTGTTTGGTATGACTTGCTTCAATGGAGAAACGAAATGTATAATTCAGTGATTGAAGCGTTTAAAGAGTTTGCAACCACAAATTCTCAACTTCATCATCTCGGGTATCGTGACAAGGCATGGAATGTGAACAAACTTGCCCATATTGCCCGTAAGCAGAGTCTTCATGATGTTTGCGTGTCTGTTTTGGAAAAAATGTATGGGCATTCCACTATGGAAGTACAAGAAGCTTTTGTGAAAATCAGGGAACAGGCGAAAGCGTATTTGGAAATGAAGGGGGAGCTTACAAGTGGTTTGAATCTAATCAACAGTACTAATCTCGAATACTTTCCTGTGAAACACAAAGCGGAAATCTTCCGTATCAAAGGAGATTTTTTGTTGAAACTACACGATTGTGAAGGGGCGAATCTTTCGTATTCGAATGCGATTAGTCTTTTCAAAAACCTCCCGAAAGGGTGGATAAGCTGGGGGAACTACTGTGACATGGCGTTCAAGGAGACACATGATGAGATTTGGTTGGAATACGCAGTGAGTTGTTTTCTTCAAGGAATCAAATTCGGAATCCCCAATTCCAGAAGCCATTTAGCTCGTGTACTCTACCTTCTCAGTTTCGACACTCCAAATGAACCTGTGGGAAGAGCTTTTGACAAATACGTTGACCAAATCCCACATTGGGTCTGGCTTTCTTGGATCCCACAGCTTTTACTCTCTTTACAAAGATCCGAAGCCCCACATTGCAAACTCGTGTTACTAAAAGTTGCTACCGTATACCCTCAGGTACATATAAAACTCATTCTACTGATCTACTCTATTATAATTTATATCAATTAAACTAATTCTTTCTCTTACCTTTTTGAACTTTTTAGGCTTTGTATTACTGGCTGCGAACGTATTTACTCGAAAGGCGTGATGTGGCGAACAAATCTGAATTTGGTAGAATGGCAATGCAACAGCAACAGCAAAGAATGCAACAAAACATGGCTGGACCTTCTTCAAACTCAGAAAACCAGATTCCTCAAGGAAGTCAGTCAGCAGGTGGTGGTGGTGTTCAATCCCATGATGGAGGAGGCAACTCTCAAGGTCAAGAACCTGAAAGAACATCAGTTCCTGAAGGCAATGTCTTAGGAGGAAACGAACAAAATCTCCAACAAAACCCTTCAGCCATGACTGAAGGTGGTCAGAATGCTATAAGGCGGAACTATGCCATGGGGTTGGTTGCTTCTGCCGCCAGTGCATTCGATGCTGCAAAAGATATCATGGAGGCACTCAGAAGCAAGCACACAAACTTAGCCAGTGAACTCGAGGTAAAAACAAAAAAAAAACAAAAACGAATCTCTTCTACTTTTGTATTTGAATTTGATGTTAATTCTCATTATTACCCTTGTAATATCACAGAGTTTGCTAACGGAGATTGGTTCGAGATTTGTGACACTACCTGAAGAGCGATTACTAGCTGTTGTTAATGCTCTGTTACATCGTTGCTACAAGTATCCTACTGCTACAACAGCAGAGGTTCCTCAGTCTCTTAAAAAGGAGCTTTCGGGTGTTTGTAGGGCTTGTTTTTCAGCAGATGCTGTTAACAAACATGTTGAGTTTGTGAGAGAATACAAGCAGGATTTTGAACGCGATCTTGATCCAGAAAGCACTGCTACATTTCCAGCTACTTTATCTGATCTGACTGAAAGGTTAAAGCACTGGAAAAACATTCTTCAGAGTAATGTCGAAGATCGGTTCCCTGCTGTTTTGAAATTGGAAGAAGAGAGCAGAGTGTTGCGTGACTTCCATGTTGTTGAAGTCGAGGTTCCAGGACAGTACTTCACAGATCAAGTAAGTAAAAATATAATAAAAAATGTGAAATTTGCATCTTTTTACAGTTGATAATTGTGTCAATTTTTGTGTACAGGAAGTTGCACCTGATCACACTGTGAAGCTAGACAGGGTCGGAGCCGATATTCCAATCGTACGCAGACACGGAAGCAGTTTCCGTCGTTTGACTCTCATAGGCTCAGACGGGTCCCAGCGCCACTTCATCGTCCAAACATCTCTCACTCCAAACGCACGAAGCGACGAAAGAATCTTACAGCTTTTCCGTGTCATGAACCGCATGTTCGACAAACACAAAGAATCCCGCCGTCGCCACATCAGCATCCACACCCCAATCATCATCCCTGTCTGGTCTCAGGTTCGAATGGTGGAAGATGACTTGACATACAGCACCTTTCTAGAGGTCTATGAAAACCACTGTTCTAGAAACAACAAAGAAGCCGACCAACCAATTGCGTACTTTAAGGAACAGTTAAACCAAGCGATCTCGGGTCAAATATCACCGGAAGCTGTAGTGGATCTCCGTCTCCAAGCGTACACCCACATCACAAAAGACTATGTTTTTGACAATATATTCTCGCAGTACATGTACAAAACGCTTCTGAGTGGGAATCACATGTGGGCTTTCAAGAAACAGTTTGCGATACAGCTGGCACTCTCGAGTTTCATTTCTTTCATGTTGCAAATAGGCGGAAGGTCTCCTAACAAGATTCTATTTGCGAAAAACACCGGGAAAATCTTTCAAACGGATTTCCATCCGGCTTATGACGCCAACGGTATGATCGAGTTCAACGAACCGGTTCCTTTCCGGTTGACAAGAAATTTGCAGATGTTTTTCTCTCATTTTGGTGTTGAAGGGTTGATCGTGTCTGCCATGTGTGCAGCTGCTCAAGCTGTTGTTTCCCCCAAGGTTAGTTAAAGCCTGAACCATAAACAGACTGTGATTGTGATTGTGAGTGTGAGGTTTGACTTTTATAATAATAATGCAGCAAAGTCAACATCTGTGGCATCATTTAGCCATGTTTTTCCGTGATGAATTGCTGTCATGGTCATGGAGGAGGCCACTTGGAATGCCATTGGCACCGGTTGTTGGTGGGGGGAGTTTGAACCCTGTTGAGTTTAGACAAAAGATTACTACAAATGTGGAGCATGTGATTCAGCGGATCAATGGAATTGCACCTCAGTTCATTTCAGAAGAGGTATGTTAATGTTTCTACCCTTTTTTGTATTTTTATTGGAGGGATTTTTGATTTTTGATGTTTGATGTTTAGGAGGAGAATTCGGTGGACCCACCGCAGTCGGTGCAAAGAGGTGTGACTGAACTTGTGGAAGCTGCACTTACTCCAAGAAACTTGTGCATGATGGATCCAACGTGGCATCCATGGTTTTGAATTTAGGATGGAGGGCTGTAATCTAATCTCGTATATAATAAAGCCTTCTGTACATATGCAACTAAAAACCCTTTGTTAGGGCTCATCTTACTTAACTCTATTATGATTGACTGGGAAATCATGGACTAATCTCAACAACACAATAGTTTTCAACATTCATGAGCATGCTATGTCGTTACTTACCTTATTATAGTTTCATGATAAAGTGATAAACTATGCTTACAGATTTTCCAAAATATGGTTAATTATTTATGCTATAGAATTGGTTTATGAAGTGCTACTTTGCTCAAGATTTGAGTTTAGGTTTGCAAACTAGTTGGTTAGGCTCGAACTTAAATTGATTACTTGAAAAAAAATGTTATAATGCAAGTAAAAAGCCCTTATAACACCACAATTGGAATTTGAATCATTTATGGTGGATGGAATCATGAATTGAATGGTTGGCTTAGACGTAATATTGTTTTTAACTTGTCAAATTAATTTCATTGATGTTTTTAAGGTCGTTAGAATCAATCTAGTTGAGTTAATTTGTGATTATGTCTCAATTGTTGCTTCTTTTAAGTTTGTTGAGTTCCTAGTCATCTAATCTTCAATAGATTGATGTGAATAATCATGTTTACCTATCTTTATCTATTCTAGAAGTTTCGTAATCATTATCAAGTGTTTAAGAGTCTATTGAAACCATTCTTAAAACATTAAGACCCTACACAAAGTATAATGGCCAAATGGGTAAAAATCAACATTTTTGGCATTCTAAGTTGTACAGGGTTGGGCCGAGCAGGCTTGAGCTTTAGAAAACTTTGTAATTTGAGTTGGTACCTATATATGAGTATTTTGGTCATCTTGTGACCTTTAATCCATACTTATTAGGTGATGTAAAGGAGGTATAAATAAAGAAAATTGAACCTTAAAGAATTGGGTATCATAGCATTTGGCTAAGGTGAGTTTTTTGAGAGTAAAAGTGGAATATACTTACTTTGATAATTGATTCTCAATTTTGATGTATTAATATTATATGATGGTTTTTGGTTTTATATAATATATTATGATCATGCTTGCTTTGTGTGTACCAATGGTACTTGTTTGCATTCATGAAACTCTTTTTGTGATATTTATTGTTTTAAGAAATTCTATGCATAGTTAGAAATGATTTTTTGAGCACCCTTCTATGTGCATTCATATTAGGATTGGGTTGATTTGAGTGGACAAATAACTTTGAGATCCCTTATTTGTAGAATACCCATCTAAAGAGTCATGGGCATGATTCTAGAAAATCCTCATGTGCACAAGCATGGTGTGCTATCCCTTGTGACATTATCTGATGGCATACATTGCCTAATTTGTAGAATGGATAAAATATGAGAGTGTGTGCTATGTGCTCACTATTCATGAGTCCAATTTTGGATGCCATAAATCGTTGAGACTTTAGTCTGTGAGATTGATTCGGGTTGGGGTATATGTATATGCATCATCATTTTTGTTTGTTTGCAGAGTTATCCCATTTTATCCTATTGAATCTTTTTTTGAAACGACAAATATAACCTAAACTACATCTTAAAACCACCTAGGTTCATGACGAGACTTGAACCCTCAACCTCAAGGAGGGAGAATAATGCTCATCTTAGGGAGGAGGGAGTCCTTCCCTCTCAACCCACTTCCACATCAAATTTTACCTTTTCTTTCTCTTCCATCTTTTCCAACCTACAACATATGAAAACCCTATTTTTTCTCAACCCACCTAACTCATTCAATTTTTAATTTTAAAATAAACATAAACTAATAAAAATTATTCAAATTAATTCATAAAATTGAAAATTTATTTATAAAAACAAAATATTAGTTATATTTGATATTATTATACTTTTTTAAATTAAAAAAAATGTTTTATATATATATATATATATATATATATATATATATATATATAGAGAGAGAGAGAGAGAGAGAGAGAGAGAGAGAGAGAGAGAGAGAGAGAATGAAAAAAAAGCACATGTTATCATCACATGCATGAAGACAATTGAAGACAAACTTAAACTCGTAAATTCAGGGGTTGGTAAGCTTGTTGAGATGATGAAATGCAACAAACCGGTGGAATCCAGTTTTGAAGGGGACGTAAGCTAGCGGTACCGTCGGTACCTCCCTAAACCGCCGCCAAACTTAACTTGGACTCCGCCCTCCCTTAGAGATGAGAGAGTCATTCCTTCTCAACCCATTGCCATATCAGTTTTTATCTTTTCTCTCTTCCATCTTTATGGAAACCCTATCTTTCTCACCCATCAAACCCATTCAATATTTAATTTTAAAATAAACATAAACTAATAAAAATTATTCAAATTAATTCATAAAATTGAAAATTTATTTGTAAAAACAAAATATTAGTTATGTTTGATATTATTATACTTTTGTAAAATAAAAAAATGTTATATATATATATATATATACATATATATATATATATATATATATATATATATATATATAGAGAGAGAGAGAGAGAGAGAGAGAGAGAGAGAGAGAGAGAGAGAGAGAGAGAGAGAGAGAGAGAGAGAGAGAGAGAGAGAGAGAGAGAGAGAGAGAGAGAGAGAGAGAGAAAAAGGCTCGTGTTATCATCATATGCATGAAGACAAACTTAAACTTTATAAGTTCATGGGTTGGTAAGCCTCTTGAGATAATGAAATGCAACAAACCGTTAGAACCTATTTTTGAAGGGGACGTAAGCCGACGGTACCGCCGGTACCTCCCTAAACTGCCGTCAAACTTAACTTGGACTCCGCCCACCCTTAGTAGCTAAGTTCACTAACTACAATTCTCCGTCAAGCTGCATGCTCTTGTTCTTTATTTCCCTATCAAATACATAATTAATAAGGCAACAATTGTGTTGGATTCCACGTTTCCACCAAATTGGTATCAATAAAACATGGATTATATTTCTTGTATCGGGTCCTTTCAATATACTATCCCCCATTAACTTGGATTGTATTTAATCATCTAATTTATACTAATAAATTAATTAGATGTAAAGTAATCAAAAATTACCTAATACATGTGCCTTAGTAAAGAAAACCCCAATATTTTCACCTTGATTAATTGGACTCCATATTTTTGACTTATATGTGTGTATTACTATTACACGCGTATAAGGCTTGTATATATATTTGAAAGCATTCTTAGGTTTATAAAGCTGGTGAATGTATGTATACGTCTTTGTTTCTTTAATGCTTCCAATCTCAATTTACACGTTATAGACTTCAATCATGGAAGATCAAATTATGGACTCGTTTGCGACCTCAAGACCTTGAATTCAAAAGGTGGGCCCCAACACCAACTAGAAGCATCTTTGGCTTATGAAAGTGTTCTTGGATTGTATTCATTAAACTCTTATTTTATGTTCAAATTATATAATTACAAACAGTTGTAGTAGATTAATACCCAATTGGCATATATCTTGGCATATGAGATTGGTAAATGACTTAAGAGGGTAAACAATTCCAAATTTTGTTCATATTTGATATTTTTTTTATACAGCCATTAAAATCTTATTTTGTACAGCACATGAAATTATTTGGATTATCATTAATACTTGTTGAAATGGAGTTTGGCTCTTAAAAGTAGGGTGAGGTGTTGATCAAGATGACAAAAATACACAACCCTAAATGAGATTGAGACGAATTCGATTTCATGTTTATGTCTTATCAAGTATAAAAACACGTCGTTTGTATCGTGTTCATATTAAAACTTCAACACAAATTGAAATAGTATTAATATGTGTTTGTTGAATTTTATAAGATTAACTATGAACTAATTTGAAATAGTATTAAAACTATAAAAAGATAGCCTAATATTCTAAAATGTTTTAGAAAACCCGGCGACAAAAAATCAAAACCAACAATTATTTACACCGGGTTTCTTCCTTAAAAAGTTATGGCTGATGTGGCTAAATGAGTCCGGATAGGATGCTGAGTAGGATCTAATTTATGTAATAAACTAATAAAGACGGTAAAAATCAGTCTTTTATCATTTGTACTGTGCGAAAGGTAAAAAACCCTAGTTCGTGTTTTCTCTTGAGAATGGGACGACGCAGTGTGGAACGCGGGAAGCACTGAAATCAAAACGAGAACGTAATCGATCAGAAGGTGTTGAAAGCCGAACGACTTCCTTAATCTACGATAAGTATTTCGTTTTTCTTTTTGGGTTTCAATCGGGATGAAGAACGATTTCAGAAGCTGTTTTCGGGTTCCAAATCGCGATTTTCTTTGTATTTAAACCATTTTCCTGTGCACATTTTAACACATTGCGTTTTTCTTAGTTATTTAACCATTTCATGTGTAAAAAACAGAACAACTGGATATAATAAGAAGTAATTGTCTAGTTCCTGATGAAAATGACTAGTTATTTGTTCCTGGTAGCAGCCAACAAGATCCAGTTACTTTGGATTGAATTGAATGTGTATTAGGGGGATATATTTTGTAACAACTATGGTCTGGTTTTTGTTTTGTTTGATGTAAATCCTAGGGAAAACTATTACACTCATTTGTGGTTCCTTAATAGCATTGAACTTGATAATTTGTTGAATGGAGGTTTTTCTAAGATGCAATCTGAGTTCACAATGAATTGTTGATAGCGTTTTGCACATTTTTTGGCATTGCAAATGAAACAGTGATGGATTTTAACATATATGTTGCCATTGGAAATGGAATGTTAGCAGACTCTTGCACATTCATCAACGAGATTAGAAGATGGCAGAAGGAGGTGAAAAAGTGAAAGGGGAAAACCCTAACTCCAAAGATGGTGATATGGAAGCTGAAATACAGCGTTTAAAAGATGAAGGTTTTTTCAGAATGGGCAAAGCATGCACGGGGTGTTTGCTCTATTCCTCATTCCTAAGAAGATTCAATTCCGGTAACCCTGTTTGCCTCGGCTTCTCCCGTACTGAAATTGGTACTCTCTTTCTCTCTCCCTTCCTCTCTCTCATCGTGAATGCTTTGGAATTCAGATTATTGGTCTGTAAATCATAGAATTGTGAATGATTTCAAAGTTGAACATACATTTAATGAATTAATTTGAACTTTTATGATTAGTTCCTGGCAATTACTATGGAAAACCAGAGATGGACGCTACAGAAGGCTTTCATTTCATATACGCTTGTCTTGGTGAGTCCCTGTTTGTAGATGATATGCAGCATCAAAGGGAGGCGCCAATCTTTATTGCTGGATACCGGGTTCTCTCTCTCTCTCTCTCTCTCTCTCTATCTCACACACACACACACACAAATTGGATATGGATAAGTGGATAACAAGTTCTCTTACAACACAATCAAATGTTTAATTTTCAGGCTTACTATGTTAGAGAAAAAGCCACTGATTCTGATGCCTTTAGCAGGCAAGTTTTTGTGTTATGTATCTATTTATTCAATAAATGTTGCATTTTAAATTTAATAAAGAAGATAGATTACATTTTTGGTCTCTGAGTTTCTTCAAAACTTTCTGTTTTGGTCGAAAGTACTTTTCTTCTTCAGTTTTGGTGTGGTGTGAGTCCCTGATCTCTGAAGGCACCACAATTGCAAAAGAAGTAACTGTTTTTGAGCAAACTCAGAGACCAAAACTGAAGTTTTGAATAAACCTAAGGGACCAAAAATGCAAATTACTCGTTTTATGAGAAACCCATATCAGGTTATCTCGATGAAAAGTGATGGGTTCTTTTTGATTTTTTTTAATAAATAAAAAACAGGTTTAAAAGAAATGCAAATGTAGCTGCATCAGAGGTAGCGCAGAATGTGCGGAAAGTTGGGAAACGAATCAAGGAAAAAATTGATGATATTTTGCGTCCACCAACAAAGTAAAAAAAATGGACAAATGATGTAAAAAGTTACATTGGTTTTGTTAATATGCAACATCCTAGTGCTACTACTATTTTTGTACATCTACTGGCTACTCATATTAAAAAACCAAAAGTAGGATTGAGTCGCTATAAAATTTGAAAATAATGGTTTTCCTTGGTTTTATCATTGCGAAGATAGTCTCATTTCAAAGAGTTTCTCGCTGGGCCTTTTACGATCCATTTGCAAATAGAGGGCTTTGACCCCACTCACTCACCAATGGTTCCGTGTTATCATTTAATAAATTTATATGTAAGAACCATGAACTACCATATAATAATAATTACCAATGTTCGTAATCGAATATATATATATATATATATATATATATATATATATATATATATATATATATATATATATATATATATATATATATATAACCGAACATTATTATTATTATTTTTATGTGATTCTATGGTTCTAGATTGATCATCACTTTTTTTTTTTCTCTCTCTCTCTCTCTCTCTCTCTATATATATATATATATATATATATATATATATATATATATATATATATATATATATATATATATATATATATGTGTGTGTGTGTGTGTGTGTGTGTGTGTGATTCTATGGTTCTAGATTGATCTTCATACATTTTTTATATAGTCCATGCAAAGTAAGGCATTTTGATTAAAATATTTTAAAATATTTCTAGCATTTAGAAGCATAGGAGATAAAGCATAGAGGTTGACAAGCAACCCCATACTTTAATATTCTTGGCCATAACTCTTGAAAAGATGATGATTTTTTAAATTTATAAACTCTAAGTTTATAAAATATAAACTTTGTTTTTAGGTAAAAGACTAAAGAATTCAATTAGTCCAAAATATTGTGCATGACTTATTAATTCATACCACATTAAATAATAACTAGTTATATTCTCTTATAATTATTATTTTTACAAAACAATAATTATTCCCTAATTAAAATACAAGAATTGATATTATTTATTAATAATCATATTTATAATAAATATACAAAATGTGCCAACTTGATAAAGGTGTGACCCTATATGATCATATATTATTAGCAATATCACTCCATAATGATTTTTGGGCATATAGATTCAACATGTTTACCAATCGTTGCCAATTGATCACATAGGGCATGAAATTTTCAACCAAACTCTACAACAGAGGATGAACCCTTGATGATCTGTCGAAGTTGATCACGTAGATTCTAAATGCGCTCGACGTAGGAGTTGCTGTAAGCATCTTCTAAGGCCAACCAGATGTTGCGTGTAGAGGACATACCAACAATTTCGGAGAAAACTTCTTTAGATTGGGAGGCTTGAAGGAGAATAACAACCCTTTGATTAGCGGATTTCCAAGCAGCAAAATCAGGGCTTGGAGTCGATTTGCCATCAATGATTAATGTAGGTGACGACGCATAGGAGGTGCCATCAACGAAGGGCAACAAGTTCTGATAAAAGAGAAGGGGAAGAATTTGATTCTTCCACAACAGGTAGTTTGAAGGTGTGAGACGATTGGAGATGAGATGTAGAACTGTATTCATGGAGATGAGGGAATCAGAAGATGAACTAGCCATGAAGAAGATGAAGATGAGAAAAAAAGAACGGAAGAGGGGAAGAGGATCGGTTAACGCTCTGATACCATATGAGCGTAACTCACAAAAACTATCTTATGCCCAATTAGGCAGGGAGAAATTGAATAAATAGAATAAAAAATTACAAATACACCCTTGGATAAATACAAAAAGACACAACTAGCTAATATTTTCTAATAAATTCCACGTAAGTTTCAACTCTACATATATACAAACTAGGAAAGGGAGGAAGATCTGGTGAAAGAAAGAAGCAGACGAGGAACAATGGTGATGGCGTGGTGCATGGTCATCGGGAACCAATAAAGAGAAGAAGGTAGGCGACATAGGTAAGGGGTGGCAACGGATGTGGGTTCCGACAACGGATTGTGGTGACTTGGTCGTTGAAACTGTTGTCGTCGTTGAAGTTATTGTCGACAATGGAGGGAAAACATCAAATGAGCTGTTGTCAATGGAGAGACAAAGAAACATGAAGCTCCATGAAGGAGCCATGGCTTTAGAACATTTTCTTAATAGTTTATAGAAAGGATCCCTCAAATATTAAAAAAAAGAGGCATTTTTGTCATTTTACACCCATTTAATGGATTTCCATTGACATAACTACTTTAGAACATACGGTATGGGCAACGAGAAGTGATGTTTTTGCTGATGTGACATCTCATAACATGGTCATAAAAACATGAACACCATTTCCCCCTCGGTGTTATGGCATATTTTGTTGGCGTTATGACATATTGAAATAGAAACATTGATTGACTGCACATTTATTCTCTCTCTATTTTTCTCCTCTTAACCTCTTCATAACATGGTAATAACATCATAAACACCATTTCTCCCTTGGTGTTATAACACCACCTCAACAGTCCTATACCTAATGCTCTTAGAGACCACAAATGCAACTTTTGTAAACCATAATGCCAGCCATATAAAAAATTAGACTAAAAATTAAGATAGGCGTAAACCACAAGGACCAAAACTGTAATTTTCTATTGTATTTATAGTTTGGTCGATGCATAATGAAAAAGATACATGAAAAATCTTTTGCTAATCATAATAAGGTTTTGCATTATCAAGGAGATTAGGGAGTGAAACAGATGTCAGAAGTAGGCGAACAAGTAAAAGGGGCAAACGAAGGAAACCCTAACTCCCAAAGATGTGATGTTCAAGCTGAAATATAGCGTTTACAAGAGGAAATCTTTTTAAGAATCGACAAATCATGCGTAGGATATTTGCTCTATTCATCATTGCTTAGTAGATTCAATTCCGGTAACCATGATTTGTGTCGGCTTCTCCACTCCCGAAATAAGTTCTCTCTCTCTCTCTCTCTCATACATACACAAATTGGATATGGATAACAACCAACAAGTTCTCTTACAACACAATCAACTATTTAATTTGCAGGCTTGCTATGTTAGAGAAAAAGTCACCAATGCTAACTCAGATGGTTCCTTTAGGGCATCTCCAACCCACCCCCAAACTCTATTTATTCCCCCATTCTTCTCCAACCCTACCCTATTTTTACCTCCATTTTTGGAGATATAAATAGTATTCCCCCATATATGGGGGAATACTATTCATATCTCCAAAAATGGAGGTGAAGTTTGGTTGTCAATTTTAGTCTCTCTCATTTTTATTTTATACATTTCTAGTTTATTTTATCTACTAATAATAATTTAAATAATGGGGGAATACTATTCATATCTCCAAAAATGAAGGTGAAGTTTGGTTGTCAATTTTAGTCCCTTTTATTTTTATTTTATACATTTCTAGTTTATTTTATCTACTAATAATAATTTAAATACATTATTTAATATTTATAATATAATGTTATATACTAATTTATATTAATTAATCATAAATATAGAGTTTAATTAGTAGATGGGTGTATTTGACAATATATATAAGTTATAAAAATGGAATATTCCAAGAATATACTTTTTGAGGTAAAAAATGGGGTAGAAAATGGAGTAAGGTTGGAGATGAAACACTGTTTACTCCATTTTTTACTCTATTTATGGGGAAAAAAATAAAGATGGATTGGAAATGGTCTTAGCAGGCAAGTTTTTGTGTCTATTTCATGCATTGAGTAAATTGCATTTTTGGTCTATGAGTTTGTTCAAAAGTTTCTGGTTTGGTCCAAAATAGTTTTCTTCTTCGGTTTTGGTGCCTATTTTCAACTGTTGTAAGGATCAATCAGGGCATCAGGCACCGCAATTACAAAAGAAGTAACTTTAACGAATACTGTTTTTTGAGCAAACTCATGGACAAAAGTTCAAAATAGGCATCAAAACTGAAAAAGGAAACTATTTGGGTCCAGAACTGTAATTTTTGAATAAACTAAGGGACCAAAAATGTAATTTTCTCATTTGATGTGAAACACATTTCAAATTATCTCAAGTGATGGGTTTGATTATCTTTCTACTAATTTATTGTTTTCTTAAAAAAAAACAGATTTAAAAGAAATGCAAATGTAGCTAAATCAGGTGTTGCAAAGAATGTGCGCGAAGTTGGGAAACAAATGAAGGAAATAATTGATGATATTTTGCATCCTTCTCGAAGACCGCCAAAGTAAAAAAAATGGACATATTATTTTTACCATGATAATTACAAAAATTAGTTCCATATGCTTACTTTTGTAGATGCAAAAAATTTAGAATTGCAGAAATTAGTTCCATGTTTACTTTTGTAGATATTTTGAATCTGGATGAGAATTTAGAATTTTGTTGTTAAACCAAGATACATGAACGACAACTGAACAAACCAATTTTGGCTGTTATTCTCATGCTGCTTTTGAAGTAAATTTCACTTTGATATCATATGTCACGTAATGCTTTTGTGGATCAAAATCAACCTGTCACAATTTAAAGTTTCTACTCCATAAGGTCGATGACTTGATATAACACGAGAGGTGCACAAAACCCGAATCTGATCCGATCCGGTTTCGCTTCCGTCATCATCAATCTGGTTTGCCTTAATCCGATCCTGTTTCAAACCGGTTTTGACTGGTTTCCAATGGAAGATACAAATCGGTTTGATCTGGTTTTTGTTGGGTTAGAACTAGGGATGAGCAATAGGCCAGACCCAGACCGGCTCGTAGACCGAAAACCCGAAGACCAAATATCATTAATTGCCTTACCCGAAAACCAGATCGTTTTTTGGTGTATCGGGTTCGGGTTTGGTTTGGTCCTGTTTCAGGTAGTAAACTGGGTTTCGGGTTTTGGACCGAATTAGACTTTAACAATGTTGTTTACGGTTTCTGTCCGGTCTTGTGTCGGGTACCAAATTGGATTTCATATCTTTCTTGTTTATGTTTTCGAGTTTTGTTTGTCGTGTTATTCTCTAGTCTCTAGTAGGGGTGTGCAACAAACCGCATAAACCGCACACACCGCACCGCATAATACGGTTTTCAATGTTCGCGGTGCGGTTTGTAGTTTTTGTAAACTGCAATATATAGTGCAGTTTGCGGTTTATGATATATATATATATATATATATATATATATATATATATATATATATATATATATATATATATATATATATATATATATATATATATATATATATAATTAATTTTAAGAACCATTCGGTCATTAGAATATCAAGTTATATTTCAAAAACGTTTTGTGATTCATCATAAATTTTATACTTAAAAATGGCATCATTGCAATTTTATAATTAAGAATGTATTAGTTCGCATGTATAAACATTCTAAACTCTTTTTTGAATTAAAACCATTCTAATTTCTTGAATCAAAAACATTATATGTAATATTAACAAATGTATTCTATGAATTTTTTCATTTCACTTCACGATTGGTACATAAAGAAAAAATAATTGTAGATTTTAAACATCATGTGTCCTTGATTAAGCACTACATGGACCAAAAAAATTAGTTTTTCTAATTATGTTTTTTTAGATAGTAAGCAACACATAAATATAAAAAAAACTAAAAAAATATTCTCCAACCGCGAACCGCATTAAAACCGTCCGCACCGCACCAAACCGCAAAACGCGGTTTAGAACATTCGCGGTGCGGTTTGCGGTTTTCGTAAATCTCAAACCGCACATGTGGTGCAGTTTGCGGTTTTCACTCTAAACCGCACCAAACCGCACCGCGCACACCCCTAGACTCTCTAGTATATTATTTTAAATTATAATTTTACTATGTAACATCTATTATTCGTATCTTTGTTGTACGTACAATTCAACTAAAAAAATACATAAAATATAAGTATTATTTGTGGCTTTTGTTCGAAAACATCCGGTAACAATTTTTTTTAATCGTAGGTGTATGTATAATTTTTACTTTTTGAGGAATGTTTGAATTCAATTAAATTGTTCCATTCTTAAAGTATGGAGGATTTAAACACGTTGTTTTCATAAAAAGTCATTTATGAGCTTGATATGGTATAATAATAACATTTTGATTAGTTTTTAACGAGATGAAATATTTTGAAGATTACATGTCTATAAGCTTTTCATGTAAGATAGTAAAGTAAAATGTAGAGATTTTAACTACGAATTTATAATGAAAACATGATATAAATGTATGTAATGTTAAATGAATTTCAAACATAATTTGATTGGATTATTAAAACATGTAACATTTTAGAAATCTTGCAATATAACATGAATTAATAATTCAATATTTAAATCTATATATTTTAAAATTATGATGATATTTATAAAAGAAATTAAGGTGAAAATGTTTTATGGTCTTGTCCGGGTTAAATCCCGTATTTCGGGTACGGTCCGGTCCAAACCCGAAACCCGATTATTGGTAAAAACAAAACCCGAAAACCGGTCACTAATATGAATACTCAGTCCGGTCCCAATTTTTTTCGGTCCGGTCCGGACCAACGGGTCGTATGCTCATCCCTGGTTTGAATGGATTTTTGAGCGGTTTTCAAACCGGTTTTTGGAAAATCCAGTTTACGATTCCTGGTATTAAATCCGATTTATAATGTAGGATTATGATCTGATTTACAATTTGGTTTTAAATATGATCCGATCCGATTTTGACAAAACTGGTTTTGACCCAATCCGGTTTCGGATTGGATCCAGTTTTTGAATAGTGAAATCGGTTTTTGTATGCATCTCTATATAACAGACAATTTAAGTAAAAATATTGGTGTTAACTACATAAAAGAGAAAAATGGTTCTTATAACAAAAATGACAGACTTTTACTAATTCAAATAAGTGACATCAATATCATAAATGTTACAATGAAAAAATGTTATCTTAATTTAATACTTCTAATATTTAAAACTAATGATCTTTACCAGTGTATCATGTAATCATATATATGACTATGACATTCAAATTATGTAATAGTAAGTTTTTTTAAAGGAAAAATGGAGTCTTTAATTTACTGATGAATTATACCACTGACATAAACAAACTTGAATCCTAAGCCATATAGCTGAGGGCATCATGTCAACACTAGGGGTGTTGATCGGATAATATTTTCAGGTTTTGGATAATTCGAGTTTTTTATGTTAAAAAAAATTACCCGTTACCCGACCCAAATTAAGTTCGTGTAATTCGGGTAGTGGGTCGGGTTTGGATAATTCGGGTATTAACCGAAATATATAATTTTTTTAAATGACACCTAAAAATAAATTTAATGAAATAAATATATCGTGCTCTATTAGTCTTGTTTATATAAACAAACGAGACATAAACGAAGTTACTCAAACTTTAAACATTGATATTTTTTAGTCAATAATAATTGAGATATCAAGTAATCTTTTAACAGTTTAATCTAATCTAATAAGATGTTAAAAAAATAAATAATTAAAGATCTTAGTTTAAAAGTTTAAAATGTTTAAGGTAATTGTAGCCAAAATTTTGCCATGTTATGAAGTTTTGTCAACATAATGAGTTTGTTAGTTGTAATAAAAACTATAATCTACAAAATAATTAAAAAAAATGTTTTTAATATTGTTGGTGCCATACTTCCATAATAAAGAGATTCATCTTTTACAATAATGATAGTTAGTTTAAGCATGAGCAAATACCTGCTATAAAGTACAAACTACGAAAGAAAAAAAAAAGAATTTTTAAAATAATTTGGGTATACCCGAAACCTAACAAACGTACCCTATACCCGGCCTGAAAAAAATCAGGTTACCCGAATACCTGAAAAAATTTACCCGATACTCGATATACCCGATACCCAAAAAAATCGGGCGGATAATTCAGGTAACAGGTATTTCGACAGGGCTAGTCAACACTAGCTAACATATATGTCATTTGGTATGAAAATCATGACTTTTAACCTCAAACTAATTAATGAAAAAAAAACGAAACATTCAAGTTTTATATGTTATTCAAGTATTTCAATACCAAAAGGCTTGTAACCTAGAGATATTATATGTATTGAAAAGGCACCCATCCCCTAAGTGGTCCACTTCTTATATGAATAAATGGTGTTGAATTAGGAGTATGACCAGTGGATATGTGTGTTGTTCTAAAATCATTCAAGTATTTTAATACAATTAAATGTGTTTTCAAAGTTAACCTTTGAAAGAAAAGAGACCCCAAACGTTACATCCTTTAAATGAGTTGCAACACCCGTCCTCCTCCATCGTCTCTAATCTTTACAAATAATTTTTTTTTCTTTTGCCTAATCTTTTTAGGTTTTGATTTGGTTTAGAAATCAGAAATGTTATATGAGAAGTTGAAATCGGCAAGGTTTGGCTTTTAAGCATCTCAAGAACACCATTTGCCTAATCTTGATAGTAGGGTTTTAGGTTTGATTTTGGTTGATTGTGGGTTTTGATTTGATTCCGTTTGTAGGTTTCGATTTGATTTGGTTTTAGTTTCTTTTGACTTGGTTAATTGGTCATGGTTTTCGAAGGTGACTGATTGTGGTTGTTGGGACAAACTCATCATAGTTGTGAGAGTTGAAGAGTTACAAGAAACTCCATAATCGATTCCATTTTTATTATTTTAATTTATAAAAAGCAAAAAGTTAATAAATAAATTATAAAATAAGAGAAATTAAATATCCTTTTACTTTTTGTTCCTAAAAATCTTCCTATCCAATTAAATGATAACATATGTTACATTTAATATTTATTTATAATAATTTTGTTTGAGAGATCAAACCAAACCATAGTAAAAAAAAATTATAAATCATTTACGTAGATTACATTAAACGATAATTTATGTAATTTACTTTAACTTTAAATTTTAACTAAACACCAACACCAATGAATGTTAATAAAAAGAAGTTTACAAACGTGAGTGTCACATTCAAAATCATTTTTATTTCCTCGAGTAATTTTCATTGCAAAACAGATGATATCAAAAAAAATAGATGGACCAGATCAAGATGGGTCCCAATCTCAGTCTCCTTTTTTTTTTTTTCGTGGGAAAGGTCTCCTTTGACCACCATCATCTCTCCTCCTTCCACCCGTTTACTTCACATTTTCTTAATAATTGTCCTATTCTCACTGTATATTCTCCACCTTATATGTATGCATTTAATAATCAACCTCAATGAATTTAATCTTTATTCCGACAAAACCCTTGTCAAATATGCGATTTTGATTCACTTTGGTTGAGTTCCAAGACATGGGTGCCTGTTTGTCAACCACCAAGATCAGTGGCTCCAACAGCACCACCCCCTCCAACGCCGATCACCGCCGGACAGCAACAGCCACCGGCAAGCATAATGAAGGTGGGTCTAATGTCAAATCCCATACACCCACAGAGATCCACAGGAATCAAAAACAAAAACAGAAGACCCAGCAGCAGAATAATCATAAAAACAAGAGGAAAGAAAAGTCTACTTCAAGAAAAGGGGTGATTCCATGTGGGAAAACAACAGATTTTGGGTATCTTAAAGATTTTGATAGTCACTATTCAACTGGGAAATTGTTGGGTCATGGTCAATTTGGGTACACCTACGTTGCTATAGATAAATCTAATGGAGATCGTGTAGCTGTCAAGAAAATTGACAAAAATAAGGTAAAATTTGACGTTTTTCTTGTTTTCCGAAGGTGTCTTCAGTTCCTAAAATGAACAGATGTGTGTGATCAAAAGATCGGAGATCTTGAATTTGATAATTCGATTATTCTCGATGCAAGAGTTGACCAATTGTTTGACTCATGACTCTTTGGTATTCCATTTTTCCACAGATGATCCTTCCGATTGCTGTGGAAGATGTTAAGAGAGAAGTGAAGATATTGCAAGCCTTAAGTGGTCACGAAAATGTGGTTCAGTTTCATAACGCATATGAAGATAGCTCCTACGTATACATAGTTATGGAGTATGTCTTTTCAGTGCTTCAATTCCAATTGAATTCCGATTTAAATTACGCAACTTTGGTTCTTGCTAATTTGCTGAAACTTGACCTTATGATTACCCTTTTCAGGTTATGTGAGGGTGGGGAGTTGCTGGACAGAATTTTAGGAAAGTAAGAACTCGTCACTATTCCCATCTCGTTAAAAGATGTTGACTTTTATGGTCAAGTCTACTAATCTTTAACTTTAAAAGTTATTTAGAATGTGTGATGAATTCGATACCCCCATTATGTGCATATTAGAAACACATCTCTTAGATGATAAGTAGGCATCGAGTTTTCAGTATAAAACTTAAAGGATTTCTATCAAATTATTAAGTTGAATGCTTAGTCCTTTTGACCACAAAAGTCAAAGCATGGTTTTTCTTTTATCCAGGAAAGATAGTCGTTACTCTGAGAAAGATGCAGCAATTGTTGTAAGGCAAATGCTTAAAGTTGCTGCTGAATGCCATTTACACGGTTTAGTACACCGTGACATGAAACCAGAGGTATAAAAACACAAATCCATTCTATCTTATATCAATGTTCAAAAAGACAATTTTAACCTTTTGTATTTTATAGAATTTTCTTTTCAAGTCGAAGAAAGACGATTCACACTTAAAGGCTACAGATTTCGGTCTATCCGACTTCATAAGGCCAGGTCAGTTTAATATCCTTTTTTTTTTTGTACAAAAACAACTTTAAACTTTTTAAGAATGAGTGATTTTGGACATAATATAATATAATGTAATCTTTGTGTTTTTTTGTAGGAAGGAAGTTTACTGATATTGTTGGAAGTGCATACTATGTTGCACCTGAAGTATTGAAACGAAAATCAGGGCCTGAATCCGATGTTTGGAGTATAGGTGTGATCACATACATTTTACTTTGTGGGCGTCGCCCCTTTTGGGATAAAACTGAAGATGGGATTTTTAAAGAGGTATTTTTATTCAAAAATTTACATATTTTGTGATACATTTGTTAGTAATTTCCTAGATTATTACGAATTTATAGGTTTTAAAAAACAAACCTGATTTTAAACGCAAACCATGGCCAAACATAAGCGCGAGTGCTAAAGATTTGATCAAGAAATTGCTCGTCAAAGATCCTCGTGCAAGATTTACTGCTGCTCAAGCCCTATGTAAGCTTCTTTCTCGTTTTTTCTTATTTATTTATGGATAGAAAATCATCGGTTGTGTTTTATTTGTGAATTATATTTATATTTGGGTATATGGTGAACTTTTATAGCACACCCATGGGTTCGAGAAGATGGAAATGCTTCTGAAATTCCTCTTGACATTTCCGTTTTATCCAACATGCGCAAATTTGTGAAATACAGTCGCCTAAAACAGTTTGCTCTAAGAGTAAGTGTTTATCTTGCATTTAGTCGTTAGTGATCCCAAATAATTTCTTTTAAGAATCGATGTTTTTACACAGGCTTTAGCTAGCACGCTTGATGAAGAGGAGATATCGGATCTTAGAGATCAGTTTCATGCGATTGATATAGATAAAAATGGTGCTATTAGTCTCGAGGAAATGAGAGAGGTAACTTTGACCTCAAAAAGTCAAACTATATATTCTACTTGCTAACTCTTTACTGAAAGTGAAAAATCACTCTTTTTGTAACAGGCCCTTGCTAAAGATCTTCCATGGAAGATGAAAGACTCACGTGTTTCAGAGATTCTAGAAGCTGTAAGCCTGTCCTTTTTTTGTAAATATAGTAGCGTCAATTGACGAAGTTTGTTCGTTTGACCTCAAAAGTCAAAGTTTAGTTTAAATTTTCATGATTTGTAAATGTTGTGATATGCAGATAGATGGTAACACAGATGGGCTTGTAAATTTCACGGAATTTGTTGCAGCCACTCTCCATGTTCATCAATTGGAAGAACACAACTCTGAAAAATGGCAACATTTGTCAAAGGCTGCGTTTGAGAAATTTGATGTTGATAAAGACGGATATATAACTCCAGAAGAACTCAGAATGGTAAGCCATTGCATTTCAAAAATTAGATGCAAATTTTGACTTTTTAGTCAAAAGTCAAACTTAAAAAAACCACCTTGTTATCCGCTTTTGTAGCATACGGGCTTAAAGGGTTCAGTTGATCCACTTTTGGAAGAGGCTGATATCGATAAAGATGGTAAAATTAGTTTGTTGGAGTTTCGTAGACTTTTAAGAACCGCAAGCATTAGTCCACGCCCACGGCCCAACCACCACCACCACAACAACAACAACAACAACAACAACAACAACAGTATCCAAATCCCATCAAGTCATGGGGTAGGGGTGAGGGTAGATGTAGACAGTCATACCAGTACCCAAGGGTAGTTCCATAAGCAATGTTACAAACATTTGCTAAGTAATATTTGCATAAGGTCAAGAGTTTCGGTTTTTCACTTTTGTCTATTTTATTTATAATAACAAATAGTTGGACTCGTGTTCGCACGAGAATTTGTATTTGTATGTAAAAAAACATAGGTCGTGTTGGTGTACAACTTTTTAAGTTTGTATAGTTTTCCTTTAGTTGTATAAAATAATGTTTTGAATAAGATGGATTATATGTAGTGTATGTTCTTATAAGAAGTTTGATATGAATCCATTTGACTCGTTTAAATCTTGTCACCAAGGAAAATAATGTTTTATAAATTATGATACTAGCTTCAACTTGTAGTAAATAGCATTAACAGGAAGGGTGATAAGGCTGCACGGTGTGGGTGCGGTTCCAGACCGCACCTTGTGCCACATAGACTTGGAACACCGCCCCCAGACAGCGGTCTGGTGCGGTCTTGGCCGCAGTGCGGCTAGGGAATACCGCGAATTTTGATTGGTCCTTGGGTGTTGACTGGCTTTTTGACCGTTGAATGGTCTTTGTGGTTAATTTTTTTTTTTAACTTTAGTACACACACACACACACACACACACACATATATATATATATATATATATATATATATATATATATATATATATATATATATATATATATATATATATATATATATATATATATATATATTACCATTCTACACAACATTTTTACACAACTTTTTATCATATCTTTATTCTTTTTTTCTATTTTTTATTGAAAAATGTGATCTTCCAAACGACCCAGCAAAGAAAAACACCAGTCAGAAATATCAACACCTCACTACCTTCATTTGATCAACCGATTTTCTCACCTCCGTATTACTACTACGGCGGTATGTTTCCGTATTTTTAAAATTATGTTTTTTTTACTAAAAAAATAAGTTTTATTAAATTAAAATAGGTAACAAAAAAACAAAAAAAATAAAAATAAAAACTAAAAGTGTGGCACCACTCCTTTGGTGTGGCAAGAAACCACACTTGAGTGGTAAAAAATAACATGACGCTTATGTGGCGGGGAGGGAGTACGGTTTCGGTGTCACCACACCCTCCAGCCTAATGGTGAAAATATTATTTCATGTTGTTCCAAAATATTTGTTTTATATAATGATTTTTGTGTGTAAAAGCCAATCACTTTTTTTTTCTTCTAAAAAATGGATTCTTGAACTCTGTTTGTTGATGATATCTGGTCTTAATTTAAAACCTAAATCAACCCAATTTTTTTTACTGAAATTGTTCTCAATCAACCCAATTTTCTTTTTACTGAAAATTGAAATTTCATCTTTGTTCCGGACAGAATTTGAACCTACAAACTCATGATGGAAGGTATCTCATTATATTGCTACGACAAAGGTCTTTTGATACACATCTTGATATGTTAATGAATGTTATTTTAATATCAAATCATCAAATGTTTCAAGGACAATAAAATATGTTTACAACCAAATAATAATTTGAATACAATCAATTCATTATATTATAGGTAATGAAATCCATTTTTATAAATATATAATACCTTTGATGTTGACTTTGAAAAAAAGGATATCTTAAAATAAAATGGTGTGGACACTTGACATTATGGACTCTTTAAACCACTGAACCAATATTTGGAGGCCAATAACTTATAGTGTAATGTATATGTTTTCTTTATCTCCATTGAATTTTCTTTTCAAGTCTTCAAACACTTAAAGGCTACAAATTTTTGTCTATCTATTTAATATTTGCAAGGCCATGTCAGTTTAACTTTTCTAACCATCCTATGAAATATGAATCAACATTTAAGTGAATACAAAAATAACATTAAAATGAATGAGCGATTTTGGACAAAAGGAGCCAAGTTAAGTAGAATATTTATTTTTTGTATTTTTACTTCCATAATATATCGTAAAGCATTCTTTCTTACAAAATAGGTTGGTTTTATTTTCATTTTTTGCAAGAATAGTTAATAAATTAGTTTTCAGTCATATGAAAAGTTATCATAATTAAATCTTCGTCCTTTCTTTAGGACAAAGAAAACATCTTTAGAAACCTTTTTGATTATTCTTCTTTTTTCAAAGTTAATAGTCCCTTTGACTTAAAAAGCAACCAACAAATAACCTTGTTATCGGCTTTTGTAGCATACTAGGTTGAAGGGTTCGATTGATCCACTTTTGGAAGAGACTAGTGTTGACAAATATGGTAAGGTTAGCATACCATAGCTTCTTAGATTGTTAAGAACCGCAAGCATCAGCCCATGGACAATCACGTACAAATTAACAGTAAAACAAGGTCAAAAGTTTGGGTTTTTTTTTTCAATGTAGTCTATTTCTTTACAACGACGAGAAGTTTCACTCATTTTTACAAGGAAAAGAGAGGAACCTGTATTGTATGTAAATCATAGTTAGCAACTCATGGACACAATCCATCATTCAATCATTTTATGGTGATAATTTTGATAATTCTCGTGTTTCTATGGATGGTCATACGTTTATAAACAAAAATATACCTAAATGGTGTTTGGATAAATTAGATTATAGCTTATTAACTTATTTGCAGTGAGAATAAACAATAAACAATAAACAAGGAGGAAGATGCTTATTAAAATCAGTTTATTTAGCTTATCTCTATCATAATAAGCTGATTTTTAAGGATTCATATCCAAACACTTAAACTTAGCTTATTGTGGTGAGAATAAGCAATAAGCAATAAATACCCTATTTTCTCTATCCAAACACCCCTAGTTCTAAGCAGAGTGACGAAGTAGATTATCATTAAGCTATATCATTACTTGGTAATCATAATGAATAGTGATAACTTAGATATTGATAATATATTCACGTTGTTATATTCTCCTATTGTTTAGTTCGTTTGTTAGTTTCCTTATTTAAACCCTTGTTCTATTGTTTTTTTTTTCTCAAGCTATCAATAAAACTGAACTACTTCCGTGATACCATTGGAATTCTAGATGGTATCAGAGCAGGTTTCAAAACTCTGATTCACAACCTTCCTTTATCGATCTTGAAGAATGATAGGAAACGGCAAACCAAAACACAAAAGCGATGTAGGGGAAGGTTCCAGTATAGCAATCGATCACAGTTCCCCTTACTATCTCCACCCTTCTGATTTTCCGAAACAACTCTATGTTAACGAGGTTCTCATAGACAACAATTATGTCAATTAGTCACAAGAGATGGAAAATTTTCTCTTTGCCAAGAACAAATCTCAGTTCATCAACAGGACCATCAAGAAACCTGAGAAGGGATCTTCGAACTACATACCATGGATGCGATCTGATGCAGTGGTAAAAGGGTGGTTTACCACCTCCATGGAGAAGAACATTCGTAATAGTGTGAAGTAGGCAAGCACTACATCACATATGTGGTCGGATCTGCTCGATAGATTCAACAAGGAAAGCTCACCTATAGCATACGAACTGAAACAAAAAATTGCACCCACTCGACAAGATAGAGCCTCCATATTAACGTATTTCACAAACCTCGTATCATTATGGGATGAGACTTCATCATTTCATCCTTTCCCTCACTACCCGTGTGAAAATTGTTCCTGTGACATTGGTAAAAGGTTGAACGAGTTCAAGAAAAGGAACCACTATACCAGTTCCTCATGGGTTTAGAGCCCGAATTTAATGTTGTCAAAACCCAAGTTGTAGAAACCAAACCCACTTTGTGTACCAGTTCCATATGCATCACACTTAGGTCACATTGCTTATAATAGTTTTAGGAATGGAAGCATAGTTCAGCATTATAGTTCATTTATGTAACATCTTAGGAGAATGAAAAAAATTCTAAAAGTACTTTTGATAAGAATGGTTTGTTCACCTCATCAAATAAAGATATATTAAACTATTATAATATGTTAATAAACAATTTGTAAGAAGACTGCTACTACAAAATCATTCAAAAGGGTTCTACCTTCCGAAATTGACACCACTAATAACAATTATCAAAACACTAAGGATAAGTTTAGTTACGTAAAATATGTTATATTATAGTTCATTTATGTAACATCTTAGGAGAATGAAAATATTCTAAAAATACTTTTGATAAAAATGGTTTGTTCACTTCATCAAATGAAGATATATTATACTAGTAATATGTAAAAAACCAATTTCTAAGAAGACTATTACTATAAAATCATTTAAAAAGGTTCTACCTTATGAAATTGACATCGTTAATAACAATTATCAAAACACTGAGGATAAGCTTAGTTACGTAAAAAAATGTTTCCTGTTTTCCATTTTTAGAAAAATGAAATGACTTTTTCTTTTTAGTTTTCAGTAGAAAATTTAAAAAACAAATTTGAATGTGTTGGGGGTCGGATATGATAAACTGAATTCGTGGGTAGTAGGATTGGCTAGGGATAACTATGTGTGTGTTTTAGAAATTTTTTGGAGTTAGAAACATTATGAAAAACAATATTGATTAGTTTTTCAAAAAACTTCAAGTTCTTTTATAATTTTGAAAAATGAAAAAGCAAGTTTTCAAAATTTTTATTTTTCTTAACTTTAATTTTTCCAAAAAACATTATTTTTATGTAAGTAAACCAAACTTAGTATTCTAATTACGATATTTGTCCATGTGTAACATTTGCAAGTATAAAACAAGAGAGAATTACAAATATAGCCAAAACCATTAATTACTTTGTAGAAAATAGCTAAAAAACCCCAAATTATAAAAATAGTCATCAAAATCGCAGATGTATAAAGCTCATCTGCGATTTCACCAAATCATCTGCGAACGTACAAGTCGCTAAAGCACATTCATGATTTAGCGACTTGTATGTTTGCAGATGATATATATATATATATATATATATATATATATATATATATATATATATATATATATATATATATATATATATTGATTTTTTCTGGAATAAATAGGGGGTACAAGTGACTGAAATCGCAGACGACTAAGTTCATCTGCGACTTCATTTTTTATTTTATTTTATTTTATATTTTGACTACGGAATTGATATTTGACTATGTGTAATTCCCTGATTATCAGGTATTAATATTATAGCTTTAATTTTCAAGTTTCAAGGTCTACTCGACGAGTTGGGTGCCCTGACTCATCGAGTAGCAACAGGTTTGGGGCCATGTGTTTAAGTGACCAACTCGCCGAGTCAGAAGAGTGACTCGACGAGTTGGAGCTGGAGGGTGAAACCCTAATTTCTGGGGTTTTGCACCCAATTTAAGGAATCATATGCCTCCCCTAGTCCCTTACAGCCTCTAGAGAGTCCATCAAACCCTATTTTGTTTGAGAGCTTCATTTGAGTGTGTTTGTTTTGAGCTTTGGAAGGTGGAACTTGTGAAGGGAGCTTGAAGGTCAAGTAGCTAGCAGCAAGGGACTCGTGTGGATCTACAAATCTATCTCAGTTAGCTTCATTTGAGGTATCAATTCATGATCTTGGCCTCATTTCTTGGTAGATATCTTTGGATGAAGTTTAGGGCTTTTTGGCTTGGTTATGAAGCTATTGTTGAGTATGAGCTGGATCTAAAGTTGCAACTTCAGATCTGAACCCTCCTTGGGATCTAGGTTCATAAAGTTTCTAGCCTTGTCATGTATGAAGCCTTCCATTTGAGTTAAACCCCATTTCAAGTTTGGATTTAGCATTTTGAGTCATTAGAACCTTGCATGCACGTAAAGTTTGCAACTTTACGTGATAAGCATGCCTTAGGAATTTGGATCTGCAGTTTGGAACCTTCACATGGCTTAAAAAGCATCTGTATGGATGAAGGACCGAAGGGACTTGACGAGTGGCATGATTGACTCGGCGAGTCCGATGAAGATTGTTGTAGACTCGGCGAGTCCGTAGAATGACTCGGCGAGTCCGATGAAGATTGCCTTGGGCTCGGCGTGTTAGTCGAGTGACTCGGCAAGTTGGCAAGTTATGCAAGAAACTCGGCGAGTAACTGAGGGTACTCGACGAGCTGAGGTCAACATGGACTGTTGACCTTGGCAGTTGACTTTGACTTTGACTTTAACTTTGACCAAGGGTTGACTGTTGGGCTTCTGGGGTATTTTGGGAAATTATGAGCATGGTGGGGACATTGAGTCAAAAAGGTCATGATGGGTACTAATTTATTATTTATGGTGTGATAGTGTGGAATTCCCAGGGAGACAACAGTCAGAGATTTGCAGTACTTCAGCACTACTTGCGAGGTGAGTTATCCTCACTATATCAACCGGGTCTAAGGCACCAAGGTCAGCCCCTTATGGATTCTATTCAGTTATGGCATGATATGTTTATCGGTTTGCATCCCGGTAGTTAGGATGATGATATGCTTATGCTTAGTGACCTGATTAGGTAAGTGTCATGGTTATAGGATGATGCTATGCTTAGTGACCTGGTTAGGTCTGTATCCCGGTTATTGGGATGTTGTTATGATTAGTGATCTGTTAGATCGGTTTGACTGTTAGATGATATGGGTTAGCATATGATATTTATGTGCACATGTTTGTTTGATTGGGGGTTGGGTTGAGGTGGTCCTGCTTTGAGCTGAAGGCCAACATACCCGGTGAGCGGTCCGGATAAACTGTAGGCCCTACGAGGCGGTCCAGTCATGCCGAAGGCTCGGGAGCAGTCCAGATAGGTTGTAGGCCCTACGAGGCAGTCCAGTCAGGCTGAAGGCTCATTATGCATGTTGATTTGTATTTATGGATGTGGTATGATTATGGTTATATGAGATTGGTATTTTGGGGGAACTCACTAAACTTTCGGGCTTACAGTTTCAGTTTATTGTTTCAGGTACATCAGAGGATCGCGGCAAGGCGAATGCATGATCCAATGATCGTACAACTCCTCGTGACTTATTTATGTTTTTGGGAAAACTCTTATAAGATACACTTTTAAAACAAAGTTGTAATGATTTTAATGGTTTGAAGTGTTTTAAAAAGTTCAAATCTGGCTTGAAATTTTTAGGTGTTACACTATGAAACAACCATATTATATATAGCGTTTTGCAAAAAATTATCACTTTTATTGTTATTTCTTTGTAAAATTTGTCTAAAATCTTGCTCTAATAAATGAAGGTTTTTTTTGTCAGTTGTCACATTCTTATTTAATTTGTCAAATGTTATTTTGTAGTTATTTTGAATTATTTTTTTTTCCACATGTCATTTTATAAGATTTTCTATTTTTTGATTCTACCTAATATTTTAATGTAATAATTACAATAAATGTAATAATAAATGGATATCAATGTCATTAATGAACTTAACTTTAAATTTAAAATTCTCAAAATTAAAGCTCATTAGTTTATTTATTAAAATTATTTGTTTAAATTTTGAAGATAAAAAACATTTCAATTATAATAATTCATTATTTTTGTTATTTTCTTATAAATTCAAAGTTTCCAAATATTTAGATCTTTATATTTAATTTTTAAAAAAAATTAACTTATGTAATATATGAATCTCACAACTAGTCTTTCTAATAGAATGAATGAAAATTTGTTTTTTCAAATCGTCCATAGTGCTTCCAGAGAGAGAGAGAGAGTTCTCTAACGAAAAGTATAAAAAATGAAACAAAAATATTACGTTTTTATACCTACGAGAAAAGTGAAATCATAGATGGAATGTGAAATAGCAGACAGACTAATCCATCTGCGAACGTACAAATCGCTAAAACATGGATGTGCTTTAGCGACTTGTACGTTTGCAGAAGGCCTTGTCAAATCGCATATGAGCTTAATCCATCTTGCAGACTATTTTTGTAATTGTTTTTTTTTTTTTTCCTACAAAGTAATTAATGTTTTTTTTTGTTATATTTAAAACAATAACAAATTGCGTTATCAGTGTAACCTCAACTTCTGTGAGTGGTGGAATTCAGTAATGCCAAATTCTCGATTCTTAGTAGCCCAATTTCAAGGAATAAGCATTTGTATAAAAAAATATAGTAAAAGACAACAAGCAGGGAACTTATCAATTCAACATGTCAGAGATTTGTGAGCAGGAAACAAACATGAATTATAATTTGTGAGCAGTGAGCCATCTGGTGAACTTAAGAAGCAAGTTGATAAGTCTATTTTTGATTAATTTAACTATGGTAAACAAATTGTTCCTTTTAGTCTTTTATAAAAATTATTAATAATAATAATAGTATATAATAAAAAAAAACTTTGAAAAATCAATTGTTATTACTTCACCTGTTTCAAAAAGTCCTGCTACAAGTCCCAAAGACAATTAGAATAACTTTTAAAGTCTCAAGTCCACTAACAGTCCTAACATATTGCTTACCCAAAGAAAAAATATATCCATGGAGTGACTTGAGAGTTGAGACCATGAAGAACGGTGATAAAAATCAGGGTTTAAGTATTACTCAAGTAAAGTGTCTCACACAATTGTCTAGATATCCGAGTTCTTAATTATCATATACCCTATATTTTTTTGTCCGAAAGTTTCCAACATAGATAGTTTAACACACTTATTAGATTTATATTAAAAAAATTAAATAATAATAAAATAAAAGGATTGATATGTAATGAAAACGACACAGCTTCTTCGTTTCGAAATAGCAAACGGCCAAGTTAGAAGCAAAAGTGTTGTTTTACGGCCTTTTCAAAAATTCAAAACGACCTCTATTTCTATTATTAAATAAATAAAAAAATAAAATCATATTTTTGGCTTGATATGTAGTCGATGCCGACATCGATATGGTACGTTGGCCCGACGATAAGCCCAAAAGCCCGTTAATTATTTAAACATGACAAAATTATATAAATGGTCCCTGATTTATCAAAAGTTATCACTATAATCCTTACTTAATTTTTATATACAAATGACCTATGTAGTTTCTAAACTTCCATGTATGATTTTTATGTAGTTTCTAAGCTAATTTTTTTTTGTTCTTTTTTTAATTTCTTTTATCCTTTTTAAACTAAACTAGGTGGGGAACCCCCGCGTTACGGGAGTCGGATGCGACGGGTCTTTCAGCAAAATTGAAATATGAACAAAATAACTTTACATTTTAAGAATGACTTTTAAAAACAATTAAATTCATATTTTTTACATATTCATTTCACTATAGGATGTAAAAAGTTTGTTTTTTTTATATATTTGTTTTAAAAAACAAAAATTGCACCTTAAGACGGATTTGAACACAAAATGACCGGGAAACCGGAACTATTCCCAACACGTGTCCGCACAAAATATGGGTACTGACATAAAATGGCCTAAAGATGGATTTGAACACAAACACATAAACAGAAGACCATTCTTGACAAAAGCCACATAAATTTACTATTCCTAAAAAGTGTCATCCTTTAATTATATATATATATATATATATATATATATATATATATATATATATATATATATATATATATATATATATATATATATATATAAGAATTTAATTACTAAAAGTAAGAAAATAAATAAACCCCTATCCACCCCTCTCCCCCTCCTCTTAGTACTATTTTCCTTATATTCTTTCTCCTCTTCCTTACTCCTCTTTCCATCACCGATAACCATCATCATCGTTGGAAACCACAACCATGAAAGAGAGAATAGAGACCGCATAATTGATCGACAAATAATGAGTGAAAACAAGAGCGAATTGAGAGGATGAGATAGAGAGTGACATCGATTGTGTGAAAAATTAAAAGAGGAACATGATGAAAGATATATATATATATATATATATATATATATATATAGTGAATGAAAGTTGTAGGGAAGAAAGAACAACGTTAAATCGACATTATGGTAATGGATGATAGCAACGCTGATGGCGACGATGATAATGATGGGAAAAGAGGACATTGATATTGGTTATGGCTATTGATGAACCTCGACTCCTAGTCTTGAATACCTCATACCCATCCTACAAAATCATAACATCAATATGATATCCCTTCCTGATATACCAACAAAACCTATGATCTTGGTTATGACTTTGCATCTTCACCTTCGCAGACCCAATTTCACCACTTTATTTATCTTGGTTATGACTATTGATGAAGCTCTTGAGGCCAAAACCAGGTTTAAGGGTTTTTTTGTGTGTGTGTGTTTGTTGGGATCAAAATCGTGAAAGCTCCATTTGTTTAAAGGTTTTTTGTGTTAGTTTTCAAAGAATCGTGGGATCGGAAGCTAGAAACAAGTTTAAGGTTTATTGGGGTTGGTTTTCAAATTAATGCCACAATAGTCCTACATCTACAACACCAGATGTTTCAATAGAGTATGAATTTGTTCTTAATGGAGGTGTGTATTACCTTGTTCTGAGAGTGTGAGAGAGAGAGAGAGAGAGATGGGGAGGGGTAGGGAGAAAGAGAAGTAGAGGGAGAGAGAGAGAGAGAGAGAAAAGAGAGAGAGAGAGAGAGAGAGAGAGAGAGAGAGAAAGAAAGAAAGAAAAAAGAAAGAAAGAAAGATGATAGTGTTGAGGGATTGTAGCGTCCCAAAAACCAAGATTAAAATTTTTCATTTTTAAAGGCATTTTCATAAAATCCATAAGATAATCATACATTGTTTTTAAGACAAAACCATAAAAATCAAAGTATCAAAATAATCTCTTAAGACATAAATGTAACATCCTAAAAATCAAGACAATTATCATTTTTAAAACCATTCCAAAATCCACAAATTACTCAAAACATTTTTTTGAAACCATAATCATGAATTAGAGTATCCCAAAATCACAAGTCAAATAAAAAATCTAGAATGATGTGCACAATCAAGCCTTCGCCTTGCCCCTATCCTCTGATGTACCCGAAACCATAAAATAAAACTGTAAGCGAAAGCTTAGTGAATTTCCCTAAAGTACTGAACTCGACATAACATATACAAACATTACATGCTAGGTTCTCAGCCTCTCGACTGGATTACCCCTGACCCATAGTCTCTCGACTGGATTTCCCCTAGCTATAGTCTCCTGACTGGATTTTCCCTGGAACACAGTCTCCCGATTGTATTTACCTATGTGTGTTGGCCTACAACACAAAGCAGTACCGCCTCAACCCACCCATACTATGCTGGCATATGCAACAGATAAACACATAACCAACAAGTATAGGTAATCATACAGATCTACCAACCTAACATATAACCATCATAGTAACACCCTATATACCAGGATACATAACCTAGTGGGATGGATTTGGTGCCTTCTACCTATGAGTAGAGTGAGGAAAACTCACCTCACAATCTAAACTATAGTTGAATTGATCACTGCTCCAAACATTGTCTCCACAGGTCACCTATATAATAAACAAGGACCCAGTCTCAATCTACTATTCCAATTACCCCAAATGACCTAAAGTCAAACTTGGTCAAAGTCAACAATCAACGGTCTTAAGTCAAAGGTCAACATCAGACCGAGTACACCCTACGTACTCCATCTCTATGCATGGCATAAGCCTTATTCCAAAAATACGGGGTTTATCTAGGCTACGTGTTACGTAACCTTAAGTACGCCTTGTATACTCATGCTAAATCCAAAACTCTCCATTAAGTGCTTAATACATAAAGACATTACATCGAACTCTCAGATATGGTCTAAATAAATGTCTTGAATGATAAAGTTCCAAGGTTTGGAATTAAATGAAAACAGTATAAGGGTTGAATTTTAAACTTTTAAAATTCTAAGGTTTGGAATTAAATGTTTCATAAGTGAGACTTTACAAATTCCAAAACTTGAGGGCAAGTTTTGTAACTCTTTAAAACTTTTGGTTTCCATAACTTATGAGTTTAATGTTCATGAATGAGACTTTTCATATTTCATAACTTGAGGACAAGTTATGAAACTCTCTTCAAGAACCATTTGGATCAATTATAACTTATTCAGTTATCATATAATTTATTATTTACTAAGTTGATTTAATCTAACTCACATAGTAAGGCAATTCAAATCAAATAATACAAATAATAAACTTATTATCTTAAAATTTGATAATTGTCCTTTAGTTGGATGAGGATAATCACTACCATATAAAAAACGAATTTTATGATACAAAACAGTTTGTGGTAATGATTCTGATCCAATTCTGGCCAAAAGGATCGAAATCTGCAAGCAAAATGTTCTACTCGTCGAGTGCATGAACTGGACTCATCGAGTTGCCAGTTTGTGAGTGAACTCGTCGAGTTAGATAATTGGACTCGTCGAGTTCATCAGTCAGAGGCCAAAAATGTGACTTTTTCAGCTTTAAAAATCAACCATGCATCAATATAACAGAAAACTACCCTATGCTTTGATACCACTGATGGGTTTGAGCACTATAATATCCCTATGGTGCATATACAACCCTAATGCTTTTGATCTAAGTTTTCTCTAGTTATACATGCAACTTTAATTTTTCCAAAGCATGAAGCCTATCTAGCATACAACTTGATATAAGAATCACAAAAACTAGTTAGAAGATTACCTCTTGTTGTAGCTTGTTGGATTTGGCATTTCAAGAGCTTAGCACCTTAAGTGTGATGTCTCTAATAAGTCACAAACACCACCAACAATTGGAGGACAATGAGAGCGAGTTTCTAGGAGTCATATTTAATTAGTCTCTTTTGATCACTAAATTAATTCCAAATTAATTCTTGATCAATCCTAATTAACTTATATGATTTATCCATTAATATATTATACTTATAATATATTAATAAATCACAAATAACCTCTTTCTCAAATATCCATCCTATCAGATTGTTTTAGTGAAGGCAACCCAAAAGGACCATGCTATTATCAGGTTAAGTACATACCTATTATAGTTATGGGCTTAGACACCTAATCCAACACATACAACTCACTACCGCCTACTAGTCCTCTCACAACACACTATCCCGTTACCTGCTAACCTCCATTAAATGCGTAACCATAAGTAACCAGAGGTGAGATAGCCACCGAACAGATGATCCTACTCTAGAGCCACAACCAAACAAGGAACATGAAAGAAAGCCTAGATCAAGAGTTCTTAGGCTATCCTACATGACTACATACAACCCCTAAGACACTCCACTAGATGATAACCAATATACCACTACTACAACATCCTGTCATATAAGGATATATACATAGATCTAACAGATCGCTACAGCACAATAATATCCTATATACCAGGATACATAACCTAGTGGGTAGGCATTGGTGCCTTCGACCCACATGCACAATGAGGAATACTCACATGAATCGAAGAACTCTAAAACACTACGATACGATCCCTTTTCTATATTGCTTGCGCCCACGAATCCACTAACACCAGAACCAGATAGAATCTTGATTAATAGCCCAAAATCCTCAAGTTTAACCCAAGGTCAAACTTGGTCAAAAATCAATGATCAACGAAAATCAATGAAAGTCAAAAGTCCAAGGCTGCCGAGTACGCCCATCGTACTCAACGTACGCCCAACGTACACAACTGATTCCGACTCCTTAATTAAACATTTTATCCCTTAAGGTCTATTATCCAAAGCTCATATCTAGACTCGAAACATCGACTTAAGTCATAAAATTTCCACCTTTATGACTTTCCATGGATAGAAAAAGCCCAAAAGCTAAACTCTAACTTATTAATCCATTAACACATCACAACTCTTGCATGAAAGGGATAGAAGGAGCAAGATCATATTTTTATGGTTCCTAATAGCTCCATAATGGATAAAGTTTCAACCTTATCCATTAGGATGGTCCAAACAACCAAGATCTAGTTTTTAAGTCTTGAAGGGACCCAAAAATGCATCTTTCTCAACATAATCCATTAAGCCCAAGTCTCCAACCTTTAGATCTGAATCAACATGATGTATAGATGGATAACGTTTCCAAATTTATCCATAATAATGTCTGAAGCTTTCAAGATCTAAACTTTATTACTCGAAAACAACCTAAATGACCAAGATAACTTGCATGGATGAAATGGAAGGCAAAAGATAAAAATTTCCTAGTCCAAGAGGTCCACGAAAAAACATTCTAAACTGATCAAAAGGGTGTTAGAGTCCAGATCTAAAATATACCATGCTCTTGGGACCTTGGAAAGTAATAAAGTTGCAAACTTTATTCCCAACTCTCACTAAAAACTTGTTAAAATGGACCAAAACACCAAATACACTTAGATCCAAGATGAATATGGGAACCTTATAACTTACAAAGGTCTAGAATGTAGATGAAAGTTAAGATCTCCAATTACCAAGATTCAAGGATCAATCTTGCATGAAGACATTGCTCCAAAACCACCAAAACCTCCAAAAGTGGATGAGAGAGAAGAGGGGAGGCTCAAATCTTGAAAATGGAAGATAGGGTTTCTCCCAAGAGGTTATAGATAAGATGAAGGCTAAGAAAATACCCTAAAACATGAATCCTTACCTTTAAATACATTAAAAACCCTAAAAATTTCGTGGGCTTTGGGCTGCACAATTCTCATGTCGTGAGAATATATTCTCACCTCGTGAGCACTATCACATCATGAGAATTACGTCTTACCTCGTGAAAACGAGTTTTCACCCAATTTCACTACAACTTCAAAGGTAATGAAGAACCCCACACTATTATCTACGAAAAGGTATTGAAGAGCCCCACAATATTATCTAGATATCTTGGACTAAAAACTTCTCGAACAAAAATCCATATTTCACACAAGACCCCGACCTATGACTTTCCCTTTTCTACCCTTCGACCCAAAACACAATTAAAAGGTTAAGATCTCTCAACCATCATTGCATTCATCTAAAAGGCCTAAACATTATCTCATTAAGGCCCAAATCCTTTTCACAATCGACTTCTGGCCTACGACCCTAAATTAAGAAATGACATGACACTGAATGTTACACATCACAATACACCACAGATTCCTGAACACCCTCTAAAAGGTTCAATATCGGGGCCTCACATAATCTTTGTCTCAGGGTCTCGAATGCAGCATGTTGCTCAAGTCCTAGTGGAAATCCACACGCTTCTTTGTCAACTGAGTAAAAGGAACACTAGTCTTGGAGAAATCATGGATAAACCTCCAATAAAAACCTGCCAATCCAAGAAAACTCCTGATCTCATATGGAGATTTTGGGACCTCACACTACATAACTACCTCGATCTTGATCGGATCGACCCAAGTCTCATTCTGATTGATGAGATATCCAAAGAACTGGACCTCTACCAACCAACACTCACACTTAGAGAACATGGCATACAATTTCTCCTTCCTCAACACTCCCAGCAACTCTCGTAGGTGCTATTTATATTGTTCCTTTATCTTGGAGTAGACTAGAATATCATCAATAAAGACAATGACCGACCGATCGAGCATCGACCTACATACTCGATTCATCAAATCCGTAAATGATGCAGGTGCATTGGGGAACCCAAACGGCATCACCACGAACTCATAATGCCCATATCAAGTCTGAAAATCTGTCTTCTCCACATCCTTCTCTCTGGCTGTCACACCCCCGAACCAGACGGCGGAAACGTCCGAGGGCTCACGTGACTAAATTTGAATATCATCACAATGAATATACATGAATCATAACATAAACATCACCATGCATCAATATATTACAACTGACATTGTTCACATCAAGTGCGTTGTTTTAACCTTACAAATCCATAACATAAAATGTTTGATAGTTTTCAAAAGCACAAAACCCTAACATACTTGGTATTACTCCTCAGCTTACCTGTTACCTGAGAATACAAGTTATTTTGAAAACGGTCAACATATGGAATGTTGGTGAGTTCATAAGCAGGTTTGATATGAAAATGTTTTGTGTAGTTTGTAAGAAAACAACCCAGAAAATCCGATATTTTCTGAAAAGACCATTGTTTATATAAAAGTGTGAAGATCCATAAATATATGCATGATGATTTCAAAACGTGTATAGTTGAAAAACTTCGTATTAAAAGTACTAGTGAAAAATGTTGAACTTCCCCGGAAAACCCGATGTTTTCCGAATATATATATATATATATATATATATATATATATATATATATATATATATATATATATATATATATATATATATATATATATATATATCATATAACTGTTCAAATTGTTATCCTATCCCGTGAATGATTTTGATTTACCTTGATTACTTGATTAATATTGGATTTATTTATATGAGTCGTTATAACCGTGCGTGATAATGATTAGTTCGTCTGTCTTGGCACTCTGGTGAACGCCAGAATTGATCTTAAGATTTTTTCACCCACATTGGCCGAGTCTAACTGTAGCAAACAGCTGAGGTGTGGGGGAGTCACCCCCGTATAGATCTATATACAAACTCTCGCTCTCCCTCCAGGAGACTATGATTATAACTACAGACTACGACCGACACACGTTGGTGCCACCCGTTATTACTCACTAAATCCCAATTGACTTTGATTACTACTGATTATCGACCCGTATTTGTTTACTTGGATTGACGATAGGCCTAATAAACGAGGAGAAGAGGATTACAAGATCCTACTATTCCCGCGTATTATTTATGGCTATTGATTATACAAAGGACATGCTGGCCCATTTCGCATTTGATTTACTTGGACCTTACTAGCAATGCTAATGGGCCACTAAGGCCCAATAGCACTTAAAAGCCATTGAGGGTCCCTTAAATATGAAATTGGGTTATAGAAGGCCCAATAACATTTATTATTATCCCTTGGGCCCAAAAATCATGTTAATGGGTCACAAAGGCCCAACAAGCATGATTGGAACTTTCAAGTCCAAAGATTTGAATGTTTACTTGTTTTAGGTGTAGTTTAATTGTTGGAAAGTTTGATTGGGTGATTGTTAATTTCGCACCGGAACAAGGCCGGTCGGTTATTTTTAACGATGTTTGGAATGTTACGTATTTTCATCTTTCCATTTTCATGAATGGTAGTTTGGTATTTTTATTTTAACTCAAATATCTTAAAAATAAAATAATCGACTCAAAAATCTTGGTTTGAACCCCTTTCAGCCCCTTCTTTGGTAAAATTGACAATTTTAGTCCTTTATAAAAAAAAGACATTTTAAGCCCTTAAACCATTTTCTTGACACTTTTGACCCAAAGATTTGTTCAATGATATTTTTTAGCTCAAAACTTATTCTTTGGCAGTTTCAGCCCTTCCAGAAAAGTATTTTTAAGTTAAAGCCCAAACTTTTGAAACTTTTAAAATTTTGGCCCAATATCCAAAAAGTTTACATTTTTGATCCTTGTTTGGAAAATACATCATTTTAACCCCTGAAATAGTTTTGTTTACCATTTTTACCCCCTGTTTTGAGAAGTTTATCATTTTACTCCCTTGAAAGTTGAAATTTTTGCAAGTTATGGCTTAATGGGCCAAAAAGCCCAAAATTTGGCCCATTAAGCTACTATTTACACTTCTAGCCCTTAAAGAGTATGATATCCATAAAAAAAAATTATTTTTACTGATTTGACTCTTTTAGTCCTTGAGAAACCGTGAATGATAATCTTTCCCCAAACTTTTGCTTATTTGACAAAAATAACCCAATAATGAGTCTTATGTTGTAACATGTTTATTTTAACCCTTATATGGTAGATTTTTCTTAACTAGTTATGTGTAACACACCCTAGATCAGAAATTTTTCCCTTATGAACTATAGATTTTTCTGTCGGTCTTGTGATACTTGTAGTCGAGCTCTGATTTGAACTATTTTCTCCGTTGTTTCACGTATGATCTCCGGTCCCGTTAACGCATTGCCTGGTGTCAGTCCTCTTGCTAGCTGGGTGTCACCTACCTCAGCCCAACACAACAGTGATCTACATTTATGTCCATACAACGCATCGAAGGGAGCAACTTTGTTGCTCGAGTGATAACTGTTATTGTATGAGAATTCGATTAAGGGCGAGTGGGTATCCCACGACTTTCCATAGTCTATCATACACGCGCGAAGCATGTCATCAAGCGTCTGAATGGTTCGTTCGCTTTGACCATACGTTTGCGGATGATAAGCGGTGCTCATGTCGAGATGTGTTCCCAGTGCTTTCTGAAGTGATTGCCAAAAATGTGAAGTGAATCTACTATCTCTATCTGGGATGATAGATACTGGCACTCCGTGGAGCCTCACAATTTCCTTGATGTATATCCTCGTCAACCTCTGCATCTTTTAGGATTCTTTTATTGGCAGGAAATGAGCGGATTTCGTCAATCTGTCGATTATTACCCATATGGTATCCAATCCATCTGTTGACTTGGGTAATTTGGTCACAAAGTCCATGGTAATCCTTTCCCATTTTCAATTGGGAATTATTGGTTGTTGTAATAATCCTGAGAGCTTCTGATATTCCACCTTCATTTTAGCGCAAGTAAGGCGTTTGCTAACATAGGTGGCAATCTCTGCCTTCATGTTGGGCCACCAATAATGTTGCTTGATATCCAAGTACATTTTATCTGAACCTGAATGGATGGAGTATCGTGTCTTGTGGGCTTCATCCATGACCACTTCTCTGAATCCCCCAAGTTTAGGGATCCAAATGCGGTTCATAAAATAATATGCTTCGTCCTCCTTCACTTCGAAATTCTTTTCCATCCCTCATAACGCTTCGCTTGCTTTGTTTTCCGTCTTCATGGCATCGAACTGGTCCACTCTGATTTGGGAGGTCAGGTGGGATTGAATGGTTATGGAGAGAGTCTTTACACGATGATTCGAGTATTCTTTCCGACTCAAGGCATCAGCTACCACGTTAGCCTTGCCTGAGTGGTACTTGATTTCACACTTATAATCATTTAGTAGCTCAACCCACCTTCGTTGCCTCATGTTCAACTCTTTTTGATTTAGGATGTGTTGGAGACTCTTGTGGTCCGTGAAAATGGTGCACTTTGTACCATAAAGGTAGTGCCTCCAAAATTTTAAGGCGAAGACCACAACTGCCAATTCTAGATCATGGCTCGTATAGTTCACCTCATGTGTCTATAGTTTGTCGGGATGCATAAGCTATCACCTTCCCACGTTGCATGAGTACGCAACCTAAATCCTGATTCGACACATCGCAGTAAACTACGAAGTCCTTCGTCCCTTCTAGTAGTGATAGTACCGGTGCACTGCAGAGTGCTTGCTTTAGAGTTCTGAATGCAACCTCTTGCTTATCTGTCCATTCGAAGGGTACACCCTTTTGTGTAAGCATGGTAAGTGGCTTGGCGGTCTTAGAGAAGTTCCGGATGAACTTCCTGTAATAGCCTGCGAGACCTAAAAAGTGACGAATTTATGTGGGTGTCGTTGGGATTGCCCATCCTTCAATGACTTTGACCTTAGAAGGATCCACGTGTATCCCTTCTTGACTAACAACATGACCCAAGAAGTTCACACTGCGGAGCCATAACTCACACTTAGAGAGTTTTACATATAGCTTCTCGGTTCGCAGGGTTTCCAGGATTTGTCGGAGATGTTGGCCGTGCTCCTCTTCGTTTCGAGAGTAAACTAGAATGTCGTCAATGAAAACGATGACAAAGTTGTCGAGGAATGGTCGGCAAATTCGATTCATTAGGTCCATGAATGCGGCAGGGGCATTCATTAGACCGAAGGGCATTACAACAAATTCATAATGTCCATAATGAGTTTGAAAAGCGGTTTTGGAGATATCCTCTTCCTGGACCTTGAGTTGATGGTATCCAGATCGTAGATCTATCTTGGAGAAATATCTTGCGCCTTGAAGTTGGTCAAGCAGATCGTCGATTTGCGGAAGTGGATAGCTGTTTTTGACAGTGAGCTTATTTAGTTCCCTATAGTCAATGCACATCCTAAAGGATCCGTCTTTCTTCTTAACAAAAAGAACCAGAGCTCCCCAGGGTGAGAAACTGGGTCAGATGAATCCTTTGTCCAAAAGTTCACTGATTTGGCTGGACAACTCTTGCATCTCCATAGGAGCCAATCTGTAGGGCGATTTGGCGATGGGTGTAGCTCCTGGCACAAGATCAATTCGAAACTCGACTTGTTTTTCTGGGGGTATCCCCGGAAGATCATCAGGGAAGACATCCGGGAACTCGCAAGCTACTGGAATGTCTTGAATATTGACCTCTTCCTTGGATTTATCCACTATATGAGCCAGAAATGTCAAGTCTTTCTTTCGTAGATGCTTCTGTGCCTTAATGCACGAGATAAGACGATGGTTCGTGATGGTTTTGTCTCTGTATATAATTAGGGTTTCGCGATTTGGAAGGTGAAGGCGAACGGCCTTCTCGTGACACATAATTTCAGCATGGTGGGGGTTTAACCAATCCATGCCAACAATCACATCAAAACTCCTAATGGAAACAAACATTAAGTTTATTTGAAAGGCATGTTGATCCAAGGTTAGGGTACATCCGATATTGATTTCCCTAGTGGATATGTTTTCCTATTGGCCATTTCCACCGTAAAGGTTTCATTAAGCTTCTGGGGTTGTTGTTTTAACAAGTGTTTAAATCTATTGCTCACAAAGCTTCATTCTGCTCCAGTGTCAAATAGAATGCATGCATAAGTGTGGTTTAGGAGAAACGTACCGGTGACAACAGTGGGGTCCTGAACTACTTCTTCCTGACCCATGGTCATCACTCTTCCTGTTCCTCCATTCCCAGGGTTGTTGTTGTTGGGGTAGTTTCTACGGAAATGCCCAGTTTTTCCACATCCATAGAAGGTGTGGGTTGGTCCTGCAATGTTGCCGCTGTTATTGGTGTTGTTGTTGTTGCGGTTGTTGTTGTTTCCTTGTTGCTGGTTTTGGGGAGGATAGGTCATGCAATATTTTGTCGTGTGACCCTTTCGATTGCAACTGGTACAATGCATCTCTCTGCATTCTCCATTTTGATGGAGACTGCACTTGTTGCACTTTGGGAGATTTCCAGAATACTGCCTAGGAGCACTTGGAGCAGCTGAGACTGGAGCATGGGGTGCGGAGGGAACTTGGGTGGTTGCAGCATTAATTGTCACTGTTTGTTGCTTCTTTGACGACTCGAAGCTTTGTCGTCCCTTCCTCTTATTATTCTTTCCCTTCTTGTTGTCACTCTCCTTCTTGCCTTCAGTTTCCACTGGCTTCTCGCCCTTTTTGTTGTTGTGGTCGTACAGTTTCTTGGCCAATCTCTTTGCATTGTTGAAGGTTTCAGGATTTGCAGCTATCACATTTCCTTGGATTGGGGAGGTTAATCCCCAGATGAATCGTTCGATTTTCTTCCCCTCCGAAGTAATCATTCCAGGACACAATAGAGTAGGGGTGTTGAACGGGTAATTTTTTCGGGTTTCGGGTAATTCGGGTTTTTTCATGTTAGAAAAATTACCCGTTACCCTACCCAAACTAAATTCGGGTAATTCGGGTTTAGGTAATTCGGGTATCGGGTCGGGTTTGGGTAATTCGAGTATTACCCGAAATATATAATTTTTTTTTTGAATTTCACTTGAAAATAAATTTAATGAAATAAATACGTCGTGCTTTATTAGTCTTGTTTATATAAACAAACGAGACATAAACGAAGTTACTCAAGCTTTGAACATTGAGATTTTTTAGTCAATAATACATGAGATATCAAGTAATTTTTTAACAGCTTAATCTAATCTAATAAGATGTTAAAAAACAAATACCTAAAGATCTTAATTTAAAAGTTTAAAATGTTTGAGATAAATGTAGCCATAAGTTTTGCCATGTTCTGAAGTTTCGTCAAGATAATGAGTTTGTTAGATGCAATAAAAACTATAATCTAGAAAACAGTTAAGTTTTAAAGAATGTGATAATATATAAAAATTACTTTTAATATTGTTAGTGTCGTATTGTCATAATAAATATATTTATGTTTTACAATAATGATAGTTAGTTTAAGCGTGATCAAATACCTGCTTTATAGTACAAGCTCTACAAAAAAAATGAATTTTTAAAATAATTTGGGTAATTCGGGTATACCTAAAACCCAAAAAATTTACCCTTTACCTGACTCGAAAAAAAATCGGGTAACTCGATTAACCGGAAAAATTTACCCGATACCCGAAAAAATCGTACGGGTAATTCGGGTATCGGGTGTTTTCGACAGGGCTACAACAGAGACAGTTCGCTAAACCTTGATATGTATGCATCAATGTCGGAATTTCGGACGGTGAGATTCCATAATTCCTGTTCCATCTTCTGAATTTCGCCTCGCGGGCAGTACTCAACCATCAACATTTCTTTCAACTCCGCCTAGGGCATGGTGTTGGCCACGGGGAGAGTCATGGCTTCTACATGTCCGTTCCACCAGGTGAGAGCTTGATCAACGAAAGTGCATGCGACAAACTTCACCTTCATCTCCTCAGGGCACTCGCATATCTCGAACACCGATTACACCTTCTCAATCCATCCTTTTAGGGTTATCATTCCCCTGGTGCCATTAAAGGTTCGTGGCTTGGCATTGGTGAAATCTTTGTAGGAGCATGTCTTGGTAGGTCCTTGATTTATTCCGTTGTTCGAACTTCCATCCCCTTGTCCATTGCCTCCTCCATTGTTCCCTTGGTGAATTTGTGTCATGACTGCGGTGACCGCAGCGATTACAGCTGCCTGGAATGTAGCTGAGTTGACCTCGAGTGGGGTTGTCCCAGGGTTTCCACGGGTTGGTCGTTGAGGCATCTTTCTGTCACGAAACAGAAAGATGTTGAGTGCCTAAGCTTTGTGGGTTTGTGGACTTATGACTAGGTTTATATCATGTACTTAAGTAGTTTCGCATATCGACATATAATCATAGAAGCATAGCACATAACAAATAATAACATCACAACAAAACGCATATATTCTCCATTAATAATATCCGTACTTTGATACATGAAAATTTGCTCGATAGAGCATACATATAGGATACAAATTTGGCAGCATAACGACTCTACGAGTAGTGTAATCACTTAAACATAGAGTTGGTGGTACATAACATAGATCAAAGTACTAGTAGGGTAAGGCTGGTCCTAACACTCTAAGGAGCGCCCAACGACGGCAGCGAGGTCATATGTCGAAGTGTTGTGCCAACAGTTGGGCCATCTCATTCATTTCTCCAATGACTTCATCCCTTTCTTGTTCAGCCTGAATCGCTCGTGTTTCCATGGAGAATAACTGTTGTCGCAGAGAAGCAATCTCAGCTTCTGGAGAGCGATTCTCCCTCGCGGGATTTCCTGGTGGGGCGGGGTGGTCCTGTTATGCCTCGCTGACAGGTGACGTGGCAGTATTCTCGCCTGAATCTTGTTCTTCCTCCATGTCGTCATCGATCTCATCAAACTCGTAGTCAGTGTCCGTGTACTCGTCAGGGCCAACGCCGTGTGCTTCTCCTTGATCTCCCTCGGGCTCGTCCTCGATCATTTCGTGGGCCACTAAAACATGATGAAACTGAATGCCCTGGTGCTCTCCTTCCATGGTGGCTGAGAGAAGGTACTTTCATTACTCCTAAGACGTTGTAATTATTGTATAATTTGAGTTGATGTTCTCTTCTTGGTAATAAAGGGGTATGTTTTTAGGTTTACCGACCTTCACGATTTCCTTGGGACATGTGATAGTTGTACCTCGAAGGAAATGTAGTTGATCAGGCTACATTCACCCCTTAATACTACTATGAACAGTCCTGACTTAACCGAGATGCCAACATCATCTTATTTGATTTGCTATTATGTTATTTTTCCTATATCGTACAAGTAGGGGTGTTTTATCGTTGTGTTTTATTCGTTTTGTTCAGAGTTGTTTTTTTTGTCCCTCTTTGGTTTATAGTTGCATATCAATGTGTGGTTAGATATGCTAGTTCACTATAAACAGTGCTCTGATAACAACCTGTCACACCCCCGAACCAGAAGGCGGAAACGTCCGAGGGCTCACGTGACTAAATTTGAATATCATCACAATGAATATAAATGAATCATAACATAAACATCACCATGCATCAATATATTACAACTGACATTGTTCACATCAAGTGCGTTGTTTTAACCTTACAAATCCATAACATAAAATGTTTGATAGTTTTCAAAAGCACAACACCCTAACATACTTGGTATTACTCCTCAGCTTACCTGTTACCTGAGAATACAAGTTATTTTGAAAACGGTCAACATATGGAATGTTGGTGAGTTCATAAGCAGGTTTGATATGAAAATGTTTTGTGTAGTTTGAAAGAAAACAACCCAGAAAATCCGATATTTTCTGAAAAGACCATTGTTTATATAAAAGTGTGAAGATCCGTAAATATATGCATGATGATTTCAAAACGTGTATAGCTGAAAAACTTCGTATTAAAAGTACCAGTGAAAATTGTTGAACTTCCCCGGAAAACTCGATGTTTTCCGAAAATAAAAAAAATATATCATATAACTGTTCGAATTGTTATCCCATCCCGTGAATGATTTTGATTTACCTTAATTACTTTATTAATATTGGATTTATTTATGTGAGTCGTTATAACCGTGCATGATAATGACTAGTTCGTCTGTCTTGACACTCTGGTGAATGCCGGAATTGATCTTAAGATTTTTTCACCCTACACTGGCTGAGTCTAACTGTAGCGAACAGCTGAGGTGTGGGGGAGTCACCCCCGTATAGATCTATACACAAACTCTCGCTCTCCCTCCAGGAGACTTTGATTATAACTAAAGACTACGACCAACACACGTTGGTGCCACCCGTTATTACTCACTAAATCCCAATTGACTTTGATTACTATTGATTATCGACCCGTATTTGTTTACTTGGATTGATGATAGGCCTAATAAACGAGGAGAAGAGGATTACAAGATCCTAATATCCCCACATATTATTTATGGTTATTGATTATACGAAGGACATGCTGGCTCATTTCGCATTTGATTTACTTGGACCTTACTAGCAATGCTAATGGGCCACTAAGGCCTAATAGCACTTAAAAGCCATTGAGGGTCCCTTAAATATGAAATTGGGTCATAGAAGGCCCAATAACATTTTTAATTATCCCTTGGGCCCAAAAATCATGTTAATGGGTCACAAAGGCCCAACAAGCATGATTGGAACTTTCAAGCCCAAACATTTGAATGTTTACTTGTTTTAGGTGTAGTTTAATTGTTGAAAAGTTTGATTGGGTGATTGTCAATTGCTGGCTCATTTCGCATTTGATTTACTTGGACCTTACTAGCAATGCTAATGGGCCACTAAGGCCTAATAGCACTTTAAAGCCATTGAGGGTCCCTTAAATATGAAATTGGGTCATAGGAGGCCCAATAACATTTATTATTATCCCTTGGGCCCAAAAATCATGTTAACGGGTCACAAAGGCCCAAAAAGCATGATTGGAACTTTCAAGCCCAAAGATTTGAATGTTTACTTGTTTTAGGTGTTTAATTGTTGGAAAGTTTGATTGGGTGATTGTTAATTTCGCACCGGAACAAAGTCGGTCGGTTATTTTTAACGATGTTTGGAATGTTACGTATTTTCATCTTTCCATTTTCATGAATGGTAGTTTGGTATTTTTATTTTAACTCAAATATCTTAAAAATAAAATAATTGACTCAAAAATCTTGGTTTGAACCCCTTTCAGCCCCTTCTTTGGTAAAATTGACAATTTTAGTCCTTTATAAAAAAAAGACATTTTAAGCCCTTAAACCATTTTCTTGACACTTTTGACCCAAAGATTTGTTCAAGTGATATTTTTTAGCTAAAAAATTATTCTATGGCAGATTCAGCCCTTCCAGAAAAGTATTAATCTTTTAAAGCCCAAACTTTTGCAACTTTTACAATTTTGGCCCAAAATCCAAAAAGTTTACATTTTTGATCCTTGTTTGGAAAATACATCATTTTAACCCCTGAAATAGTTTTGTTTACCATTTTTAACCCATGTTTTGAGAAGTGTATCATTTCACTCCCTTGAAAGTTGAAATTTTCACAAGTTATGGCTTAATGGGCCGAAAAGCCCAAAATTTGGCCCATTAAGCTACAGTTTACACTTCTAGCCCTTAAAGAGTATGATATCCATAAAAACATTTATTTTTACTGATTTGACTCTTTTAGTCCTTAAGAAACCGTGAATGACAATCTTTCCCCAAACTTTTGCTTAATGAGTCTTATGTTGTAACATGTTTGTTTTAACCCTTATATGGTAGATTTTTCTTAACTAGTTATGTGTAACACACCGTAGATCACATATTTGTCCCTTATGAACTATAGATCTCGAAATATCTTTCATTTTTAGCACATATTTACCACATATACACATGAAATCATACATAGCACACAGATACACATAGATATACACATTTTACTTATATTCTCCCCCATAAAACATATGAAAACCGAAAATAGAGGGGTATGAAATCACCTTGCTTAGTTGTTCTCGATTTGAAGAATAAATAAGAAGAGTTTGATGCTATTTTTCGGCCCTAGCAAGCTTTCTTGGTTTGATTTCAAACTTAAGAGTTTCTAAGGAGTAGATCATGAGAATTGTGTGTGTTAGGAAGGAGTTTTAATGAAGTAAAGAGTCTAGGTTATGGATCTAAACAATAACTTACTAATGATGATGATTATTGTGGAATAACCTTCCTGAAAAGCCCTAGATCTCGAAATTTTGGTGGAGGAAAGGAAAGTGTTCTTGAGAGAACTTGGAATGAGAGTTTGAAGTTGTGTGGGTGTGTTCTCGGCTGAAGAAGAAAAAGAGAGGGGAGAAGAGAGAGTTGCATGGATACATGAGTCTTGCATGGTAGTATGGGATGTAATTTTTTTATTATTTGTTGTGTAATATGGAGGTGGCACTTACAAAGTCAACCTCCATTTCACCTTTTTTTTATATGTTGGCCGAGAATGGGCTAAGGAGAGGAATGTGTTGGGCCTTTTTGAGTTTGAGTCCATAATATGGGCCCAATTTGATGGTTTTCGGCCCATTGGCCCTCTTAGAGAAATTCACGGCCCAATATTCATCAAGTATGAGTTTTATGGCCCATTAGGGCTAATTATGTTAGTTATGGCCCAATAAGGTCCATTAGGGTATTTTATTTCATTCTAGGCCCAATATGGCCCAAAATGTTAAAATATATGGAAGTGGGTCCAATTAGATCCCATTTAAGAGTTCTAAGCCCAAAATAGTCAAATTGGAAGCTTATTGGCCCATTAGGCCCAATAAGGAAATCCTAGTCCATAATGGACTTAAACCGGGATTTCTAGGGTTTCCAATTCTTTGTTGAATATTTGAAGTGCTTGCATAGAGCGTTTGATGGAAAATTTGTTGTTATTGAATAAGCATAATACGTGCTTTCACATTTTTGGTTCACAAAGGTTATCATTGTTGTTGTTACATGGTATAGAATTCCTAGTTGAGATACTGGCCCTCATCTAGTGGTATCCCGACGTCAAATAAATCTTGAAAAACCAAGATGCACATTGCAACTGATCAAAAAGATCATCAGTCCTAAGAAGTGGGTAGCGTTTCTTCACCGTCATCTTATTCAACTCCCTATAATCTATGCACACCCGATGAGAACCATCATTCTTCTTCACAAATAAAATCGCCCCCCTCCCAAGGTGAATCGTTCGATCGAATAAACTGCTTTCCCAACAGTCATGAAGCTGAGAGGACAACTCCTGCATCTCTGGTGGTGGAAGGCGATACGACGCCTTCGCAATCAGGGCCACACTGGCGATCATGTCGATCCTAAACTCCACTTTCCTCATGGGAGGCATACTTGGTTATTCCTCTGGGAAAACATCTGGAAACTCCCAAACCACCGGCATATCCAAAATCGAATCCATCCCCTCAACTTGAGAGACAACTTCATATGAGAGATAACTAGAACACGCATGCTGAAAATAGTGACTAGCCTTGATAGCCGAACAAGAGCTAAACCAACTCTGGTACTATAACATCCGCGTTTATCGCTAGGCATAATTATGAATCTGTATGTATGTCATTTGGCGATTGAAATCTTCTATGAATAATAAAAGTATATTATATATATATATATATATATATATATATATATATATATATATATATATATATGTGTGTGTGTGTGTGTGTGTGTGTGTGTTTATGTGAATTTTATAAATATTAAGTGTATATGATATCTATGTGAAATCTTACGTTGAAACTTAATAAATAATGCTAAAATAGAAACTGAAAATAAAAGATTATTTAAGACAAATAATCTAACATTTTTTTGTAGTAATTGGAAAAACGAAGTCGTACATATAAAGAAGGCCTAAATCTGACTTCGTGAGAGGAAATTATGATTTTTCGAAGTTTCAGCGTAGTAGTGTGCGACTTAGAAACTAAAATTTTAATAGGTCAATTGTCAGGAAAACGATCTAAATAAGAGTTGAAGATCTCGTCAATATAATTTTGTCGATGTAAAGATAGTCGAGAATGAAAGTCGTAGGAGAAAGTTATGATTTTTATACGGACTTTTCCAACATGTAGTTTAGACTTTATAGTTTGTACTTCATTGTAGGCTATAAATTAATCACTTTTTGGTTCCATATTCAACGAGTTACATTCCTCTGAAGTTGACATATCAATGTTCAAAGTTTTTCAGCTTTTATGTTTTGGGTTATTGACACTGTAGCCCAACAAAGTTACGTATAATGGTTCAAATGGTCCCTCGTGTTTATTTTTTGCGTTTTAAGGGCGTAAACTTGTTATTTCTTGTTTTAAAAGGGCAATCTTGGAAAAATGAAAAAGTCACTCGGTGACCCCATCTTACCCGGCAAATTTTTTTTCCACGTCATATTAAATTAGCCCATTTCATTGCCATGTGTGCACAATAGTTAATGAGAGATGTTGTATGTTTAAACCCCTCAATTGTCCCCTTCTATCACTTTCGTCTTTAACTTTTGCATCGAATTTTGTTGTTGATTTCTTCTTAGGTCCTATCCTTTTCTTCAAGTGTTAGTCACTTAAATTGGGGAACTTTGTTTTTGCTATGGCCGTTTTCATGAAGATTGATCTACATTTTGATGAAATTTTTACCAGGTACACCTCTATTACTTACACAGATGGAGCAGAGCAATAGTTTGATGATGTTGATTTTGCTGGAATGGACAAGAATGAATTTGTCGAGTTCCTTGAAAGATTTTCATGTGAGATATGTGTGAATGTGTACTTTTGCATGCCCGATATTGTTTTTCCTGATGGTTTAAGGTTAATCACAAATGACATGCATTACATGGAACTAATCGAAGTAGGGTATGCTTTTGATTGTGTAATCGATGTATATATGGACCATCTTGGTGTTAATGTACATCAATGGATTCTTGAAGAGCAAGTAGAAGTTGGCAGTTCTTTGGACCAATTATCTGGTGCATATGAAGATCGTGAAGAAGTTCACAGTCGTATGGATATGGATGATGGTATCGACATGCAAAATTTACATGGTGGTATGGATGATATCCCACGTCCAAACAAGGATTTACAAGGAGAGTAAGATGATGACATTCACATGGAAGGTGAAAGTGATCATGATGAGTGCATTCCTATGAACAAGACAAGGGAGGATGAGTTTCTGAGTAAGTTGTGCCCAAAGAAGCAAGTCACCCCAGATAGTCCACCTCGTGAAGATACATATGATCCCAGAAGAAGTTGAGGTAATTTCTACTGACCGGGCTATTTACAATGGGAATGTTCATTGGAAAAAGCAAAAACCGGTATTAGGTATGAGATTTGTAAGTCCTAAACAACTGAAGCATATGATGTGTAACTATGCTGTAGCAAATGGTTATCAGTTGTGTTACAAAAAAATGATAGTGGGAGGCTGTTAGTGAAATGTTGTTCTGGGCTGTGCAAGTTTAGGATGTGGGCTTCTTGGATGAGTGAGGAAAAGTCTTTCCAGATAGAGAGTCTTATAAATGAGCATAATTGTGCAAGAAACTTCAAGTTAGGTTCAATTGTCAATTATTCATGGATAGGTACCCATTGCACAACACAATTCTTACAGAAACAAAAGGTTAGTGTGAGGCTACTTAGGGATGAGGTTAAAAAGAAATTTGGTATAGATGTGAGTATGGGACAGTGTAGAAGAGCAAAGAAGTATGCAATTGAACTGATTGAAGGAACACTAGTGGAGCACTATGCAAAGTTGTGGTTATATGGTGAGGAGATTAGAAGATCAAATCCAGGATCAACACTCAAAATTGATGTCAATTCTATGCCAGATGGTAAGAATTATTTTAGCAAACTTTACTTGTGTTTTGATGGGCTTAAGAAAGGGTGGAAAGGGAGTTGTAGAAGGGTTATAAATTTAGATGGATGTTTCTTAAAGGGCTTATGTAGTGGTGAGCTCATATCTGCTGTAGGAAGAGATGCCAATAATCACATATTTCCAATTGCATGGGCAGTTGTCTGTGTAGAGAACAAAGAAAATTGGACATGGTTTTTGGAAAACCTTAGAGATGACTTGCAACTGAATGATGGTTTTGGTATAACATTAATGTCAGATCAGCATAAGGTTAGTAGTTTTACTTCCTAATTTAATAAATTCTAGTTTCATACCCTTTATATAATTTGTTACCATTGTTGCACATGGGCTGTTAGAGGTTGTGAAGGAAATACTGCCTATTGCTGAACATAGGCAGTGTGCAAGGCATATTGTTGCCAACTTTAGGAAAAGATTCAGTGGTGTGCATTATGAAAACATGTTTTCGAAGGCAAGCAAGGCATCCACTGAGCCTTTATTCAATGCTGCCATGAAGGAGATTGAAGTGCTTAACCCTACAACCTTTGCTTATCTTATGGACACAAACCCTAAATCTTGGAGTGGAGCATTTTTTTCAAGAGGGAAAGATGTGTGATGCATTCGAGAATGGGTTATCTGAGAGCTTCAACAGTATGATAAGAGATGCTAGGAAAAAGCCAATCATCACCATGTTAGAGGAGATTAGATTGTATGTTATGGAGAAAATATATAATTTAAAGATTAAAGGTAGTTCATGGCCTGATTACAAGCCTTGTCCAACAATTACACTCCTTCTGAATCAATTAAAAAAAGCACAAAGGTACTTTCTAATCTCTAAACTCATAAATTAATATAATTACTTATGTTCTGTCTACACTAGGTATTGGCAGGTTTTACCAAGTGGTCTAAACCAATTTGGAACAAGAAACATGGTTGAGTCCTATGTTGTTGACCTGGACAAGAAGACTTGCACTTGTAGAGTGTGGCAACTAAATGGGTATGGATGTGTGCATTCAGTTGCAACTATATCATTCCTCAATAGAGATGTTGGTGGTTTTGTTGATACAATGTTCTATGGAGCAGTCTACAAGAACACCTATAAGTACCTAATTCACGGGATGAATGGTAGCAACATGTGGCCACCTACTGACTTCATACCACCTCTTCCACCAATGAAGAGAAGAATGCCAGGTAGACCAAAGGTTAACAGAAGAAGAGATGCATCAGAGAATCTACCATGGCACATTGTGTCTAAGGCAGGGAAAAAATATCATGCAGTGTTTGTAAAAATGTGGGGCATAACAAGGTCACTTGTCCTCAAGCTGAAAGACATCAAGTGCAAAAACCTAAAGTTGGTAGGAGGCCCAAACTAAATGTTAAAAAAAGGAAAACAGGTGTCAATGGAAAAGGTGAAGAAGCAGGAGGGGTCAATGCAAAAGGTGAAGGAGCAGGAGGTGTCAATGGAAAAGATAAAGGTGAAGGAGCAGGAGGTGTCAATGAAGGGAAAAATGGTCAAGGAGCAAAATCAGTGCACGAAGGGCCAAAGGGTCAAGGAGAAGCAGTTGTTGCTGCTGGAAGGATATCTAAAAGAAAGAAATCAGAGAGAATCATAAAGATGAAACTTGCTAAGAGGGTGAAGGGCAAAGATGGGAAAGGAGAAACAAGTGCAAACCCATTGGAGCTTAATGATTAGGATCTTATTTTGTTTTAGTTTTTATCTTTTAACTTGGTTGTGTTTGGTTGGATTTAAGTGTTAAGTTTGGTATTAGGATATAGTAGGTTATTAAGTTTGGAATTGGACAAGTTGTTATGTTTTAACTTTGTTATGTTTGGTTGGATTTAAGTGTTAACTTTGTTTAATTTGATTGTGTTGGATTAGTGTCTAAGTCCATAACTATTTTGGTATGTACTTGACCCGATGGTGCATGGTCCTTTTGGGTTGCCTTCACCAAAGCAACTTGATAGGATGAATTATGGAGAGAAAGGATTAAATATGATTTATTAATATATTATGAGAATAATATATTAAAAGAGAAATCATATTGTTTAATTAATATTAGTCAATAATTAATAAGAATTAAGTTTGTGACTAAAAGACATTAATTAAACTAAAGGGACTAGAACTGTCAATTGTATGATAGTTAAATATTGAGCTAATGGACTCCTTATTAAAGGGGTGGACGAATTCTATGGGAACCCCATTAGAAATCGTCCCAAGGCCTTTAAGGGAGGAGCCTATGGGTTGCTTAGGGCTTAAGCATCCAAATTAGGGTTTCCTTGTTAGATAACCCTAATAGCCTCACTATTTAAGGAACCCTTATGCCCCAAAAACGTGGACAAGCTTCTTTCTAGGGTTTCCACATGTTTTGGGCAGCCTCCTTCTCTTATCCTCTTCATCCTCTTGCTCTTGGTGTTTGTGAACCATTAGAGGAGTGCCATTGGGAACTCTAAGCTTTCTAAAGTCATTACAAGGAGAATTGTGATTGTTATTGCTACATAACAATCAAGGTAATATCTTAAACCCATTCTTATGTTAATATGATTACTTGTATGCTAGAACTAGGGTTTATAGTCTTGGATAACTTGCATGTACAATAGAGAAACCTAGATCCAAGCATTAGGGTTTGTATGAGCACATAGGATGTTCTTATGACTAAAACCCATCAGTGGTATCAGAGCCTTGATTGGTTTCTATTGTATTGATGCCTTGTTTGTTTGTTCAAGCTGTAAAATCGATTTTTGGCCCCCTGTCTGATGAACTCAGCGAGTTCCAATGTGGACTTGGCGAGTAGCTCCAACTCAGCGAGTCCATAGAGGAACTCGGCGAGTTCGAGCGTCAGAAGGAGGCTGTTTCGGGATTTTTGCCTATTTTGACTTAGGATAATTGCCATAATTGTTTAAAATTAATAAAATTCAAATTTTATTGATTCCTTTTGATTATCCTTGTCAAAATAAAAGATTTTGGTCATCTAATTAGATAATTGTTACCTTATTTGATAAATGTTAAGTTATGGAAATTATTTGATCATTATCTTGCAAGAATTTGAACTAGATCTAATTAGATAACCACTAATTATAGTTAATTGCCTTATTTGAATTATGTGATCTAGAATATTCTTAACAAATTTAATTTGGAAAAGTTTCAAATTAATCCCTTTAGGTTTTATAGTTTAAATTAGAACTTGAAAGTTTAGAATTTAAATAGTTAAAACCCTAATGTTTTGAAAAAGGTTTCAAAACTTGCCCTCAAGTTTTGGAATTTAAATTTTGATTGAAAAGTTTGATTTTGAAATATTTAAATTCTAAACCCTAATGTTTTGAAATGTTTCAAAACTTGCCCTCAAGTTTTGGAATTTAAAAGTTGATTAAAGGTTTAATTAGGAATGTTAAATTCTAAAACCCTAGTATTGTTTTGAAAAGTTCAAATCACACCCTTATGGTTTTATTAATTAATTCAGGTGTGTAATTAAAAGAGGTTTAATCAATCCATAAAAGTTTAGGTTTACAATTTAATTGAATTAAAAGTATAATTGTTAAATTTGACCTCCCAGTATTTTGAAAGTGTAAAATACACCCTATACTATATATAACATTAAAAGTCTAACATTATATATATATATATATATATATATATATATATATATATATATATATATATATATATATATATATATATATATATATATGTATGAGTAAAAGTCAGTCTTACCGTTAGTAGGCCTCATTCACGAAGCTGGTCTATAAGGGGTGTTTAAGGAAATTGCCTATAAAATGGCAATTGAATGGGTATCCACTCTTACCCACCGCACTCTTGACTAGTGGAGGGTCGTTAGCCGAACGGGTAGGATAAGACAAAACCTTCCATTATAAGTATAATGAAGTAAAAAGTAACTAAATGTTTTACAAATTCCTAATCTTAGTTACTTAGGCAAAAGTGAATTGATGCAATTCCATGAAATTACACTTTGTGCCCTTGCGAAGACGTTAGTGGAGCGTGTGTGGTTTACCGGCACACTAGATGGTTCTAAGCAAAGGTAGCAAAGGGTGACTCAATGTTTTTCATAGTTCGGTGGAGCGTGTGTGGTTTACCGGCACATCGAATAGGTGACTGTAACATGTGAGGGCACCATGTAAGTTTGCATGGTTATTCACACCCGCTTTGTGATCCTCGGCATCCCAGTCACAAACAAGAGGGGCATATCGAAATTTAAACATGCCATTGAAATGTTCAATAAATCTCAAAGGATCTAGGAGTTTTCATAGATTTAAAACTTAAATTTCTTTTTCGTTTTTCATGGTGGAAATTAGTGAATCGTCATTCACTTATCTTCAAATATTCTGCAACTAGATTACGACATCCCTTTTCTAGGTTGTAACATATTGTGTTGGGTCCTAGCCTTAATATCTCACTTGGGTGATTTATTAAGGACTCAATCAATCAATTAACTTGAATTCGTTTTCTCCCGTTTTGTAGATGTCAAAGTACGACAACTATAGTCTTCCCAAATCCCGTGGAACAAGCATTCCGCATGAACATGATATTCCACGATTCGATCGAGGAACAAGAGATCATGCTTCACTTCCTCCACCTCCTCCTATTATTCTCCATAACCCACAAGTTCGAAGACTTGAAAAGTTCAAGCTCACTCAAGCCCTTTTTGTAAGTAAACATAAAGAAGGAAAGTCGGTGTGTGCACACGTCCTAGGGATGAAGTCACACATTGATAGGTTAAGAATATTGGGATCCGTTGTCTTTGAGGAGATGGATGTTGATTGGGTTCTTCAGTTACTTCCTAACTCATATAGTGAGTTCGCAAGAGAGTACTATATGATGAACTGCGACGTGACCCTTATAGATCTCACCTATATGCTTATTGCCGTTGAATCAGCAATGGTTTGGCGCAATAGAAAAGCACAGTTGATTGGTGAATCTGCCTTCAAGACCTCTATGGATATTGACAATGGAAACGAAAGACATGCTATGATCGAAAAGTTTGATCATAAGAGAAAGGAAATGTCTGAAGTAGTTCCATGTCCTGTTCCAAAAGAGTTGATTTGCTTTTATTGCCAAGAGAAGGGGCGTTGGAGACGAAGCTGACCTATTTACCTAAGAGATCTAAGAGATGGGGGAGTCAAAACGTATGGCTCTGCTTTAGGTAAAATCCATTGACTAACTCTTTTAAGCTCCTATTCTAGATTCTTAATACATAATGTGATAAGATTACAATTGATGTTTTGTAGGATCAAAGAAAAAAGAGGAAGCTTAAAGGAAAAAGTAAGCAGAATCTAACCGTGAAGGAATGGATGTCGATCGCATTACTTGAAGATTAGATTCTTGAGCTGCTACTTAGAGTTAGAATAAGATTGCTAAGAAAGATGTATTAGCATAGTTTTTCAAAGAATTGCATTGTAAGGACAAATTTTTTCCGCAATAAAATAAAATTTGATTTTATATTATTTATTTATCCTTTCAATGGCGTGTATGAAAAATTGATGTTAAAATGTTTCTATTATTAGCAATAATGGATTTGATTCTTAATTATGTTATTTGTGGAAATGTCGGAAATTTACCGAATAGGGAAGGTTTCTCATCGCCCAAGTTTCAATTGGACAGAAACTTGGAATTATACAACTTGGTTGCACGATGAATGAGAAATTTCACATTTGGAAATTAGACTAATTCATTGACAAAGTGTCGAGTGAAGGACTAGGAGATCGAGTACACAAAGTTGTGTGTTGATCAAGTCCACCACAAGAATAATAAAGATATTCGTCATGATTTACTAAAAGTTTAGTAAATGTGATTATACTTACAAGATTAAGTGTAATTCTGAATTGATTAAAGGGTTTAGATCAATAACAGAACGAATAAGAAGAATCAAGTAGGCAGAAAGATAAAAATTTCTCTATTCTAAGAAGAAGGGAGAGTACCTTTTATGCTTTATGATAAGTCTTAATGATTAAGAACCATATCTCAATGGATCCTTTAAGTGAGTCTTAGTGCAATTGTATGTCTAAGAAGAGGAATCAAGAATTGAAGAAATGGTTAAATCAGAAAGTCAATCATACTTCGTTCCAAAACAAGTCTTAGAGTTAAGATTGTGATATTGAGTGACAAGTATTAAGAAGGTTTATAACATTCATCAAATGTGGAAAGTTATGATGTCTTGGATAAGACAAAGACGAACTAGGACCAATTTATGAAGTGTTTTGATAAAAACTACACTAACTCTTGAATATTTGTTTGTCAAGAAATGTTTATTGACAAGAGAATCTTATATGTCAAGGAGTCAGTGGGAGTCTTAATGATCTTGAAAGGGTTCGAGAACAAATCAAAATAAACATTATCGATCATCACTAGCACACGAGTTGAGGTTTACAACCTATCGTGTTGACATTATTTTGTTTCTGTACCGTTCCAATTAAGTTAATTATGCATTTGAAGGCATAAAAGGCAAGGACCTTGATCAATGGAAAGTACATTGATGGGAAAAGGTGAGCTGCTTAACTACTTGGAAGACATGGTGGGCAGCTGTGTTACCATAAGGTAAAGAAATCAAGATTAAGAAAGTTTGGTCCATATGAGTTTGAATTTGTCGTAAACTTTGGTTTTGACAAATTCACATGGATAGGAACACATATACCATTAAAATCTAAGTGTCATAAGATTCCCTCCTTCATGAAAATGAATGTGAGGAAATGCTTTCACTAATAGAGATTTGAAGAAGATAGTGATTGTGAAACTGTATTTTCGAATTCGATTATGGTTACGGTATCCCTTTCCATGATTCGAATTGTGAGATTTGACAATTAGTCTGTATTGTTTAGACACACATATGTATTATCTATGGAAAATGTGTATAAGTTTAAGAAGCCTTGATAAAAGATTATCAAAGCATTAGGTATTAGAAACATGAACTTAAGAAATTCAATAAGTATTGTTTTTCTGGAAGTTAAAATGGTTTCTGAATACATGTCAAAGCTAGTGGGAGCATAAGTGTTATGTTTATAATAATCATCATAGTGGGAGCATAAATGTTATGATTGTATGATTATAAAGGCAAGTATTGTAAGTTAGCAATATTAATTATAGAAAAACAAGAGTTTTACCTTGCAAAGTCGTAAGGGTTGTAAAGTTGTTTTGCTATAATTAAGGGAGAGAATATTATGCTTCATTTCAAATTGCTTCATTTCAAATTTAAAGGCTTAGGTTGTGGAATGTTAATAATTTAGTCAAGGAAACATAGTGCGTTCTTAAAAATCCGATTATGATTACGGCATTCCTCTTCATAGTTCGAATTTGGAGAACGTAGCACATAAAATATTATGGCAGAAGATTGATAAAGTATCGAATCTTCGTGTAAGACATTATGCATCGTGTCCCATACGCTTCGGGTATAGGATTGATTGCAAATGCTATAATATTTGACCATTCTAAAATTTTCCAAATGTCTAGCCCATTTGGAGGGAAAAAGGACGAGAATCGGTTTTGACTAAGATAATTAAACAACTATCAAAGGACAATCCAAAGTTCGCCGAGGATCGGTCGCTTGTGAGTAGTTGGAAGCATGGTATTGGATGGACCATATCGACATTATTATGAATAGAAAAGATTCTATTAAGGATGAGTTGTCATATGGAAAATATGGAAACATGTCCATATTAGGAATTGAATATAGAAAATCTATGTCTAGAATAGAAACTTTTATGGAAAAGGATGTTTAAAGGAATGTACCTTGAGTGAGAGACATCATATCTAAGGAATTGTATTGTAACAATCTCCGATAGAGGACTTTGTAATTTCATTGGCAATAGTCATTGTGACTTTAGTGCAGTGATATTACAAAAGGATCATTGCATAAAATGTTAGAATCTAGCATATTCCATAAGTGGCAAGAATTTGATATTCTTTCACTTGTGAAAAGGATTGGGAGTTGTGAAATGAGTATGATTGGAAATGTGTTCATTTGATCTATTTCACAAAGTAAGAACCATAGGTAAACATTGTGTGCATGCTAAGAGCATGGGATAAGTGTAATAATTCAAGCAAGAAGTTGATTAACCGAAACAACAAATAATGAGTAATCGATATGGTGATAAATAAAAGGTGTTTTATTTATACTCAAAGGTTTGAGGCCATATGGGATTAGTATTATTCTTGTGTTTCACTTTGCATGTTTTGACTTCCTGAATAATTTAATTGGTTTAGGACAGTCAAATTATTCGAACGGGCCACTGTCATTCATATGTTGGAAGCAGGTATGAATGAATACTGTCGTGAATTGGTGTGTGGATTGTCTAAAGAGCATTAGACATAAGCAAATGTTTGCTGCAACGTTCATGAGTGCTTATGAATATGATTTGAGCATTGGATTAAACCCACGCTCACTTGGATCACTTCATGGATTGTTATCACGAGTGATTGGTGAGACGATAACATCTTATATTCTTGAAACCGAGATGTGTGAGTTGTATCTTGCAAATCGGTTGCACATTGATAATATGTAAACACACCAGTAACTTGGTGTCATAAAACATATTGTTGTGTGTGATTCGGTGAGTGAGTGCAAGCGAGCATTGAATCAAATTTTATCCGTTCCTTTTATCCAAAGTAGGATAAAAGCGATATCTTTGGGCCCCTCGATGATTTAGTGATGACAAACGTAAATGCTCGGCCGGACTAGGGCTAATTTGATTTGTTCAATTAGTCAGTCGTCATAAATCGGAATTCGAGAAATAGTACATAGAGAATGATTAGAAATCATATCTCATACGATATCTACAATGGAGGAATATATGATCCCTTATCTAAAGGACACGCGTATCTGATATGATCAGAGTTGACAGCGACTTTAGAAAGCTACGATTGCAGATCAAGATCTAAAGTCATACGCATAATAGTTATTAGACTTATCCAAGTGGGAGACTGTTGGATTAGTGTCTAAGTCCATAACTATTTTGGTATGTACTTTACCCGATGGTGCATGGTCCTTTTGGGTTGCCTTCACCAAAGCAACTTGATAGGATGAATTATGGAGAGAAAGGATTAAATATGATTTATTAATATATTATGAGAATAATATATTAAAAGAGAAATCATATTGTTTAATTAATATTAGTCAATAATTAATAAGAATTAAATTTGTGACTAAAAGACATTAATTAAACTAAAGGGACTAGAACTGTCAATTGTATGATAGTTAAATATTGAGCTAATGGACTCCTTATTAAAGGGGTGGACGAATTCTATGGGAAACCCATTAGAAATCGTCCCAAGGCCTTTAAGGGAGGAGCCCATGGGTTGCTTAGGGCTTAAGCATCCAAATTAGGGTTTCCTTGTTAGATAACCCTAATAGCCTCACTATTTAAGGAACCCTTATGCCCCAAAAAACTGGACAAGCTTCTTTCTAGGGTTTCCACATGTTTTGGGCAGCCTCCTTCTCTTCTCCTCTTCATCCTCTTGCTCTTGGTGTTTGTGAACCATTAGAGGAGTGATATTTGTGACTCTAAGCTTTCTAAAGTCATTACAAGGAGAATTATGATTGTTATTGCTACATAACAATCAAGGTAATATCTTAAACCCATTCTTATGTTAATATGATTACTTGTATGCTAGAACTAGGGTTTATAGTCTTGGATAACTTGCATGTACAATAGAGAAACCTAGATCCAAGCATTAGGGTTTGTATGAGCACATAGGATGTTCTTATGACTAAAACCCATCAGATTGTTCATATTTCGTACATACAAAACACATCAAACCCCAAATATAACCATTTCAATTAAATAAAGTACATTACATATTACATAACAACTTAAAGGAAATAAAGTACATTACAAGTTTCAAAAGACATCAAAGTGCATTATAAGATACATAACAAGACAAGTGGTCCAACTGACCTTCATTACAACTTGTACATGATTAAACAGAAAAAAAATACCCAACTACATACTAGGTAAACCTTCAACTTAAAGACCTCAGCTTGAAGCTTTTTGTTGGACTTATACAACCCATTTATTGTTGGACTTATACAACCCATTTATGATCAAACCTTCATTGTTGCACTCCATTTCATCAACCCAAGCTATAAAACCTGAACGAGCATCCTGATTCCAACTATTTGCTTGAATTAAGACATCTTAAAAAAAGTAGGGTTAACACCAAAATTTGAATAAATGGTAAATTACCTTTTTCGGGCATGCATAAAAGGGCCTTCCTAGGTTATTGGTAGTACGAGATGTTCTTATTATAGCCTCAGCTCCACATCCACATTCCATGTTCTTCATTACGTACCTTCACAGTGGAGAGTATTTGAAGAAGAAAACAATGTGCTAGAATGAATGCAAGAAGGTATATATGAAGGAGCAGTACATATAAAAGACTATATTACCCCCACTATTGCACTTTCAACGGATCCGTTCTATCAAAGTTAAGAACTAATTCAGATAAAAAACAATCGACAAAGAACATCAGACAACTTTACAAAACGCCTATCATTTTGATAGGTCTTTCATTAATCATTCGATTTCACTTACAAAATGTCTGTCATTAAGACAAGACTTTTACATATTTTGCCAAAATAAACAGAAATACAAGAAAAAAAATTAAAACACACGAACACTACATACTAATAACCTTCTTAACCATTAACCACCTTAGCTGCAGATCAACCCATCACCAAAGCTTAACAAGGAAATGGAGCACAACAACTAGCAACAAGAGCATCCCCAACATCATGCCACCCAGAGCAACACCAATGACTTTAAACTTCTGATCATGGTCATCCAGCTTGTGCTGGAGACTGACGTGGTCGATCCTGCAAACGATATACTCTTGTCCCAACTGCTCCTTCAACCTTTTCATTTCAGTTTGGTTTTCTGTAATCTTCGGACCACAATCACAGAAGATTGAGTGGAGCACATTGTAGTTGATGTCTTCAGCATAATTTAAAGATTTGGGTGAAGGTGGTGGAGCCGACATTGTTGCTTTTTAAGGGTTCTTCCACAGGATTGTTTGCCCGAAAATGGTAAACAAGTTTCAGATTTGTTTTACTTCAAACCCCACATGCGTATGTCCCCTTATAATTCGAGACTTGTGCCTGAGACTCAATCGAATCGATAATGTAAGGTTGTTAGGGTGTTGGTGGACATTAAAGGAGATAATTACTAATCTGCATGTGCCAGCTTATGTGTCATCAACTCAACCCAATATTGACTCAGTGGGTTACCTCATACGTATACATGGCAAGTGACGAGGCAGGTTAACCTACCAAAATGGGTAAGATGACTGTCCCAATCGGTCAACAAGTTTAAGCCCTTAAAACGCAAAAAATAATCACGAGGGACCATTTAAACCATTATACGTAACTTTCTTAGGCTAGAGTGACAATAACCCTTATGTTTTATCCTTATACTTCCTCCGTCCCATATTAATAATTCATGTTTTGTTTTTGGTTTGTCATAAAATAATAGTTACTTCTAAAAATAAATATCATCTTTACCAAAATACCACTCATTATTAGTTAAACTACCAAAGAATTATATGCAACTACCATGGAATTAAATGTAACAAAATGATATAATTGTCATTTCATTTAATAAATTTAGTGGTAATTAATGTTTCCTTAATCTGTATGTGTTTTTTGTTTATGAATAGTAATTTTGGGACGGATGGAGTAGGGGTGAGCATTTGGACCGGATCGTTTTTTTGGATCCCCGGGCCGATTCTCGGTTCTAGGATTTCAGCAAAACCGGTCCGGTCCGGCCGGTTTCATGTAAAAACCGGTTGTGGACCGGCTTATTTAAAAAAAAAATTGTATTTTGTAAAAATTTTTAAACAAACATATCTCACTCGTTTTAAATCGAATTGACATGTAGTTTTTTTCTACATGTAATTTAGAGTTTGTAGATGACTTTAGAATATAATTTTGTTGTTATATTTGATGAGTTACAATCCTTCAAAGATAAGATATCAAAGCTGAAATATTTCAACTTTTCAACAATTATGTGAAATTCTTTAAATAAACATATCTCAATCGTTTTAAATCGGATTAACATGCTGTTTTTTCAAACATGTAATTTAGAGTTTGTAGATGATTTTAGACTATAATTTTGTTGTTTGTGACATTATATTCGATGAGTTACAATGCTTTAAAGATGAGATATCAAAGCTGAAATATTTCAGCTTTTCAGCAAAAAATTTTAACTTTTGTATTCTGTGAAATTTTTTAAACAAACATATCTCATTCGTTTTAAGTCAGATTAACATGTGGCATTTTCCAACGTGTAATTTAGAGTTTGTATATGATTTTATACTATAATTGTGTTTTTTCGGTATTATATTCAGTGAGTTACAATCCTTCAAAAATGAGATATCAAAGCTGAAATATTTCAGCTTTTCAATAAGAAATTTAACTTTTTTATTCTGTGAAATTCTTTAAACAAGCATATCTCATTCGCTTTAAGTCGAATTGACATGCGTTTTTTTTCAACGTGTAATTTAGAGTTTGTATATGATTTTGAACTATAATTTTGTTGTTTTTGGTATTATATTCGATGAATCGTATACAGTATAAATAACCAAAGTTTGACCGGTCCAAATGGCATAATAAACGAAAACGTATTCATTTTTACGAGTTATACCGTATCAAACCAAAAAAAGTATTCATTTTAACAAGTTGTAACGTATCAAACCGAACAACATATTCATTTTAACGAGTTGTATCAAACCCAAAAACGCGTTTTAACAAGTTGTGACGTATGCATATAAAGTTGTACCGGTCCAAACGGGTCCAAGAATCGGAAAACTCAGACCTGGACCTGGTAAGTCTCATCCAGTCCGGTTCACGGTCCACAATATTCTCAAAAAACGGTCCAGTCCAAATGCTCACCCCTAAGGTGGAGTGTATATGTTTTAAGCCTCATAATACAATTCTTCCCTAAAAATTTAACTTCAACATAATAAAAAACTAACTTCCGCTACTGCTTCAACTACTTACACAATACACAAAGAATTTTATATCGGTACAACTGGTCCAAGAACCTTAAAACTAACAACGACACCGGTTTGTCTCAACAGGTCTGGTCCATAGTCCAAATAATTCTCTGAAAATAGGTGTGGTTATTGTCCGATCCAATCCAAATGCTCACCTTTACATTACTTTCACCATTGTGTTATCTAAAAGTGCCATCGAGGATTGTTCCTCTTTAAATTTTTTGAAACCGAGACATACAATAGAAATATCAATACGAAAAGTAAACTTAAACAATTTCAAGATATTCTGAAAATCATTGATCTATTTTAACACACAATTTCTAACAAGAAAACAAATGTTTATTCTTACAAAAGAATATGTTTCTTTAGCATTTTCATAAAAACAACAATTAATTTGCTATAAGAAGACAATAGGATAATACCATATTACTGCATCATCTTTGATCGACATAGTTTGAGTAAAGGATGGACCCACCACACTCGTATGAGCACCTACATAAAATAAATGTTAAGATCTTTATAGATATTTTAGTAATTGTGACCGAGTAAATGTTTTGGGAAAAAGGTAAAAGTAAAAGTAGAAGTCAGTAACACAAAGAAATGGCAAACAATATTTCGAGCTTGTGACGCGAAAGGGGGGAAACCACCACGGTGAAATCAAAGATGACTGACATGAGGCCATTGTCGGTGAAATACAAATCAGAATCCAAGAAGAATAATATTCACGTATATAATTTCTATTTGTTTTTCTTTGTTAAAATTTTATTTATAAATTCATTTATTAATGTTGTGTCCTGTTTATTATTATTATTATTATTATTATTATTATTATTATTATTATTATTATTATTATCATCATCATCATTTGGGCATTTGTTTAAATATTGTTGGAAATTATTTAGTGACCATATAAGACACATAACGGTTATTTTTTCTTATGAAACTTTTGGATTGTTATTTAATACTAGGTGTAAGACCTATGTACTATATGAGTTTATTAAAAATAAAAGTTTAATATAAAATTATAAACATTATGTATTTTTTAAAATACTACTTTAATATAAATACAAAGAATATAATGAATAAAATGAGTAATTTCAATGTATACTAAAAAAATATATTGACATTTAAAAAAGATTTGAAAGAGAAAGGAAAGAAATGGAATATTTATTATGAAATTGAATAGAATGGTCTAGCTTTTATATATATATATATATATATATATATATATATATATATATATATATATATATATATATATATATATATATATATATATATATATATATATATATATATATATTCTTAAATGTGGATTTTAAATTTAAGAAAATAAAAAAGACAAGAAAATGACTAGTGGAAAAATAATAATTCAAAAAATCTTACAAAATAACATATGTCAAATTCAATAAGAACATAATATTTGACAAAAAATGATATTCGTTTATTAAGTTAGATATGCTGAAACAAGTGATATGCATTTATCATTCCATGTTAAATCAATAGAATGTTGTGTTTTAATTATATTTTATTGTCCGAAAATAGCATGGTTACATTACACCAGTAAATTAAAGGATTTCCACGTCATTAATCAGAATAACCATAATTAGATAAGCCATGGGATATAAATCTATAATATTATTTCACAAGCTATCTTGCATATATATGGTAAATTTATAGTCTATGACTGTCATTCCGACGTTTATGGGATAAACATGCATTAACCAGTAAAATCGTATTCTAATAGTCTTATCTTTATTAAGATATAAACTTTATATCAAAATAGAATATATATGTCTTTAATAAAAAATAATTAGTTGTTATACTTTAATTATATAGCTTGCATATATATGGTAAATTTATAGTCTATGACTGTCATTCCGACATTTAAGGGATAAAACATTAACCATTAAAATCATACTCAAATAGTCTTATCTTTATTAAGATATAGACTTTACATGAATACAGAATATATGTCTTTAATGAAAAATAATTAGTTGTTATACCTTATATTTGTCCCTTCCATTGGTAATCATCAATGACATATACAGTAGGATCAAAAAGATAAAAGATGTTGGAATATTGAACTTGAGTCATTGTCGAAAAGACATTTTCCCCCAATGAAAATGGATATATCATATATGGGAGGAGAACTTTCCAACTTTAAAGAGATGGATAGAACCATATACAGTTTCTTCGATAATTTTCATATTATTAAGGGCTAGTTTTGACTTTTTCCTGATATGGGGGGGCTAATTGATAATTTACCCTTATAAATAACACCATGTGGATCAAAGTTCAAACTGTAATAGAATGATCCCCTGTAGACACTTAACAATGGCGAAACTTCAATTCTCAATGGCTATTCTCACTCTGTCTTTCATATCTTCGTTTAATTCCATTACATCATCGACATTTACACTCACAAATCAATGCAACTATCCCGTTTGGGCCGGTCTTCTCTCCGGCGCCGGCACTGCTCCACTACCCACCACCGGCTTCCCTCTTCAACCCAGCCAGTCAAATTCCGTCGAGGTCCCTCCCGGTTGGTCTGGACGGATGTGGGGTCGCACCCTTTGCTCCGCTGATTCCACCGGCAGATTCTCCTGCGTCACAGGCGACTGCGGATCCGGAACAATTGAATGCAACGGTAGTGGCGCCGCCCCTCCAACCACCTTGGCTGAATTCACACTTAACGGAGCAAACGGGATGGACTTTTACGATGTCAGCCTTGTCGACGGGTACAACCTCCCCATGATGGTGGTACCACAAGGTGGGACCGGCGGAAACTGTAATGTCACCGGCTGTATGGTGGACTTGAATAAGAACTGCCCGTCGGCATTGCGGTTGACGGCCACCGGTGGTAGTGATGAATCCGTCGCCTGTAAAAGCGCCTGTGAGGCATTTGGAGACCCTATGTACTGCTGTAGTGGGGCCTACTCGACCCCACAGACATGCAGTCCGACGTCGTATTCGGAGTATTTCAAAACCGCATGTCCGACGGCTTACAGTTATGCATACGACGACGGATCGAGCACGTTTACCTGTTCCTCCGCCAACTATGTCATCACTTTCTGCCCTACGCCGGCGAACAGGTATATTTACTAATCTATCCTTTTCTTTCTTGCTAAGGTCACAAAATGTGTTTTGTTTTTAGTTCAGAATAGTCATTTCGTCAGTTTCATGTCGTTTTCTGTTATTCAAATTACGATGCGATCAGAGGTTTAATTTTTGTAGGCAAAATAAAATATAATAATAAATTAATCTTTTTACCCCCTTTTCTTTTGTAAAACTTACATTTAATCCCTATTTATTACACAAAATTCATTTTACCCCCTTACCCTTTTGACAGAAGAAAATGTTTTTCTCGTTTATATCCATGTTTTTTGTGATAATAATACATGTCATGTTTCGGATTGCTGGATGCGATCCCTTGGTCAATGCACAGCTAGTAATTCATTAAATTAAAGGTATCGACATGAATTTTAAATTGGAGATCTTTATATAATGAATTGAAAATACTTAAACATGAACATATATGTTTCTTTCATAATAACTTAGGGTTTTTTTCCCATCAAATTAGTGTCTTTCTGATTATTAGGTCAACAAATTTGAGCTAATATTGTTAAATAAATGGTTGTGTAATTTTTATTTTGTTTTAATAGATTCGGTCTTGAGAATTTAATACTTATTGTGCTTAAATTTTAAGGTCCAATAAGTTTGTTATTATATTTACTAATTTAGTCGTTAGTAAATGTTATGAATATTAATTTTTAGTTTTAACTTTGAAACATTTTCAATAATATGTCAAACACTACTGTTTTTTATTGAGCATACATAATATGATGTAGTAAATATTAGGTACATGTGGGTCGAGAGTCGAGAGTCGGTGATTTGGATTTTGCCGACTAAACAAACAATTTAATGCCGCCCACGCAACCGTGTAGTTTAATTATTTATTTAATATTTTTAATGCTTTTTTCGATTTTCTCAATTGTATTAATTTGCGTGCAGCCGCAAAACAACCGGAGCCGGCCAGCCACCGGCAGACAGCAGCGGAGGAAGCTCATTGGCTGAAGCTTTAGGCGGTCACTCCGTTATGGTTATTGCCGTCTTATTATTGACGATGATTTCACTAAAATGCCCTCGTTGTTTCATCTTTCTACTCCTCGGCTAATTTATTTCACGCAAGCCGATTATAGAGGCTTAGAGCAGTAGAATAGGTTTTGATTTTTTAATGTATGTGGCTAACTGTAAAGTTTTTAGTTTTGATAGGATTTTTAAGAGTTATTAGACTAATAAGAAATATTGCGTGACTTACGATTACATGTTTTTATATCTTTATTAATTAAATCGCAGAGTAATCGTTCAAAAGAGAATGGTATACGTCAATTCCTCAAAAACATGCGGGCAACTAAGGTTTTTCATGGACATCCAATATTGGCTCATACATGACTACCATGGATGACTTTTTGCTCAAAATCCTAAATTGATATATTTATTCTGCACGATTTGTAAATCTTATGCGGAAATCATAAAATAAATTCTAATTTTTATAAACCTAAGTAATTTGATTTGTTTGTTTTTAAATTCCAATGACAATGACAACAACAACAAAACTCATACAAAAAAAATAAGACATAAGTAGTCTGTTTTCAACTCACCTGAAGCTAGAAAAATTGCTTCCATAGATGACTTCTGTTATGAAACGGAAGTCGTAATTAAAAAAATAAGGAAATGAGTGAAATAGGGTAGAATGTTAACCGGCGCTCGGTGGATTAAATTAGGCCATTAATTACAGCAAGCTTGTCAAGATTTTGATCTTTATTCTGAACTAGGTTATAATTCGTAGACACCAGATGAGAAAGTTCAAAATAATTTTAATATAATTATAACTTAATTTTGAGTAATGACTATAAAAAATTTCATAATTAATAAGTATATATATATATATATATATATATATATATATATATATATATATATATATATATATTAGTTTATAACCCGTGGGCACCACGGATTAGAAAGGTAAAAATAATTTTAATTAAATTATAAGGTAATTATTGAGCAATGATAAAAAGAATTAATAATTTAATAAATTAGGCAATAGATATTACAAATAAATTTTTTGTTGAATATGTGTAAAATGAATGAGTGAATTAGTTGAAATTTAATTAATAAGGAAAAACCTTAGAATGACAAGTGGCAAATAATTAATGTGAAGCTCTAATTGATTGACATGTGGCAAATGTGGTACTCTTTTATTAGGTAGGGATATATATATATATATATATATATATATATATATATATATATATATATATATATATATATATATATATATATATATATGTTTTGTTAGTAATTTTATATTGGTTGAAATTACGAAAGCATAGTGGTTTGAATATCCGATCGACAATTTGTATTTGTAGATATGTTAGATTATTATCATTTTGTAGATATGTTAAATAAAACAAAAAATGGAATTGATATAAATAATAAATTTGTATAAAGATTTATAAATTTCTAAAGTTGAATGTTTTTAGGTAAAATGACCATTTTCTATTTTTTGTAAATTATGTCATTCTTATCATTTTATTATATTTTTTAATTTGGCATAACCGAAAGAAAAAGTAGTGATATGAAACATTTAAAATATACAACTTGGTTTTTTAAGTCATTTTGACTATTTATGCCTTTTTGTTCTGTTTGGTTAATTTATTGTCGTTTTTTTTTTTCATTGTTCATAAACCACTTAAATAAAAATAGGAGGTATAATTTTATCCCTTTAAATTTTCGTTTTGAACATTTTAGTCAATTTCATCAATTTTACTAATTTATTGTAGGCCATTTTTTGTCATTTTGAACATTTTTATAAATTTGACATTTTATCGTCAAATGGTCAGAGTAAATAGGAGCATACGTAAAGGCAACTTGCTGATAAGCTGAGCAGACTTTGAATCATTGAAAACATTTGATGATGGTAGACGTAATGGTGACAGTTGCAATGGTGGTGACAAAGACAAGAAGGAGTTTTGTTGATTGAGTGAAGAAAGCAACTTCTGAAGTGAGACGTGTGTGTATCTAATTCTTGTTCCTGAATCATTGAAACCCAAGGAAAAATCATGGTTCTATACACCGAAATCAATAGTCGTTTATCTTCTTTTTCCTTAATCAATGTTCATATTGTTTATAGAAAGCAAATATATTTCTATTATAAGTAAAAAAAAATAAAGTACATTGCCTTTATAAGTAAAAAAATAAATTTATTTATATTTTCAGACTCTGGGTTAAAAATTATAAAGATTACTTGGTAGCTAAAGTAAAGTACGTTGCTATTATTAGTAAAGAAATGTGAGTACATTGTTATTATAGGTAAACCAATAAAGTGCATAGTTATTATTAGTAAAGAAATATAAGTACGTTGCAATTATAAGTAAAAAAATAAAGTAAATAAACTTTATTGAAAAATATGATTGCTTTGTCCATATTGGTAGTTAAAGCAAAGTGCATTGCTATTCTTTGCAGTTTGCTCTAGATTTAGTATGATCAGTAATCAAATATTATTAATTTGTTCAAGGAAAAAAAAAAAGATTCCAATACCTTATCAATCCTAATAATAATCTAAATATTCTATAAGCCTTCCTGGCTTTTTTTTTTCCATCACAATCGAATCAACCTATTGTGCTTGAGCCTGATCAATGATTCCTGTCAAGTCTATACAACAACAAAATAACAATTAAATTGTGGGGTTTAATGGTTTATAAATACACATTTATTAAAAATAGACTTGCCAATGCTATATCTTTGATCTACCCAATTATAGGAACTTCACATTATAATATTTTTTATTTCAAAGTGTTATTTAACTTGTTATTTTAAATATAAATTATCATTTAAAAATATTCATTATATAAACATTATTTTGTTCTAAACAAAAAGTAAAAAAAAAAACATAGTATTTATAATATAATATTTTCGGTTTCGTTAGCATACATTTTTGTTTCTTAGATAAACTTTATACAAATTTACTAATTGGTTCTTTAGTAACAATAAGAAAAGACTTTTAGATTATTCATGATATTACAAAATTTCTTATACTTTCATATTGAGACGTGTTTTAAAAATGATCGTTAAGTTCAACTGTCGTACTTATCTATATGTAAATTTTAATTATAGAAGTGTTTAAACAAAAAAAACTAAAAAAAATAAAATTGAGAACCTAAGTTTTTATGAGAATAATTGAGAATAATTAAGTAGGTTGTCTCCGATCACTTGAAATGTTCTCCATCTTATTGTTTAACCCATGGTAACCCCACAAGCTTCACATATTGAAGTATCTGCAATAATTGCACCTTCTTTCCCCTGCCAAAATAACAATCTTACCCTTGTCATTAAACATTTTTTACAAATACTTGATAATATAAAATGACAAAATACATATTTGGTACCTTAACTGGCTTGAACCAGATCCACGTAGGAGTTATGCTTCCTCAACGTTGGTTCGATATACGGTAAACATCAATTAGGAGGGTGGATGTACAGTAAGGGATGCAAGAGATAGTCATCAGAACCGTTGTACTTGCTGCTAACATAATTAAGCAATAGCATGTGCAAGAGATAACGCACCAGATCCTATCACTATCATTATATCTATGTACACTTACATTCACCCAAGTCGTTGCAACAGAGTAAAATAAATCAATTTTTTAGAAAACACAAACATGCACTATTAGAAAAAAGAATGAATCGTTGAAAGATAGACCATCAACAAAAAACATATGTAGAAAATATGTTACTCATTGAGTCATTTTGTCAAACAGGGTACAGGGTGTTCGTGGAAACAAAAAACCCGAAAAAAGAAATCCAAATTTTATGTTCAATAACCTAATTCTACACTACACGGGTGGAGATATATTATGGGGTTAATCAACCGATAAAACCTGGGTTGCCATGGACGTGGTATTTGCACAATTTCATGTTCAAGCCCACATAATTCATCCTTCATACGGCTTAGATCTTGCACATAAGAATACAAAATTGAAAATTTTTATATAACAATAAATAATAATTAGTTTATATCTTAATCCAAAACAATTTAATCATGTACACCTACATGAAGCAATAAGAGTGAAATTGTTTAAAGCATAAGAACACTCACATTGGGAAAGTGTTGAAACATGACTTGAAAATGAGCAAGACACTCATAAATTTTGGGCAACAATAGCTATGGTTGTTATCTTGAAGAAGCTCGACATGTATGAAATTATTGGTTTAATGTAATGCTTAGAATAAACCAGAAGCAGATGTTCTTGGAAAAAAATGAGAAAAACATTAAAAACCCAATTTGGACCTCTCTTCAGAAAGGAAGAAAAACAAAAAGAAACCATAATTGTCACTTAGTTCTATAAATCGAGAGATGATGTGAGGTTCTCCGATAGTGGTGATAATGGTGAATGGTGCCTTCGGTACCTTCTATGGCGTTGACGATGTTTCTGATATGGATTTCGAACGATTATTTTTACATGAGTATTGAAATCGACCAGTTGAGAGATAGAGAAAGTAGGAGTTGGAATTGAAACTTTAATTTTGAATGGATTGCCATGAAATTGGTTCTCATTAAAAATTTGGATTTTGCAGATTTGTGGAAACCGTTTGCTGATTTAACGGGATTTAAATGTTAACGATGGATGATTTGTAAATCATTAAAGAAAATGGTAGATTGGTAATTTGACTTGGTGAAAAATAAGCAGGAAAAAGAAATCTAGAATCATGGAGAAAATGACATGTGACGGTTTTAGTACTCTTTTATTAGAAGTAAAGATATGAGTAATCATATAAGCCAAAAACAACCTGCATCGCAATAGGATCAACTTTGTAGCAAAATCGGGTCTAAGATCTTAGGTCATACAACATCAAACGTATAAATTTAAAAGATCTGCATTTGTAATAATAAAATCAAACCTCAAACTTCGTCCATTAAGCTCGAAAATTGTGTAACACCGTGAAAATTTACAATAAATTTTCAACTTTTCAAAATCAACCCATATTCATAAAATTATTACAAAAAGGTTTTCATTTCATTTATTATCAGAGTATCCTAGAACATCAACATAAAATTTGAGTAGCGGTACGATCACGCCTTTGCCTTGCCACGATCTCCTGAGTTACCTGAAGCATTACACTGAAACTATAAGCTCGAAAGCTTAGTGAATTACCACCAAAATACCACATGCAACACCTACGCCTTTCCAGGCCATAACTCTATGGGATCTTCTGATCCGAATGTCTCAGGGGACTTCCTGTGACATCCCCAATTTTCACGGCCAGAAAAGACCGATTTTGTTTATGCTTTATAAAAATCAGAGTACTTCATTTCATAAAAAGGTTGCGGAATTTGTTTCCAGAAAAACATAGTAAATACGTTATTAAAACATTTTCGAAGAAACGTATTTATTTCATTTTAAAACGTTTGGGATGTCATCGTTAATACAGAAACATAAGCATAAACAGAACTTACAATTATTTACACTAGTGATCTACATCTCTCAGTGTAATGTCACTTCATATCGTCACCTGTGATATAAATAAACTGAGTGGGTCAGGTTGGGAAACCTGGTGAGTACATAGGGTTTTCAACCCACAATGATATAATTATTATGTTCAATCATCAAACAATTAACCCAATTACCCATCCCCATTATCTTCTTTACTCTTAAGGATTTAACCTAAGAGTCATCTATCCTGCATTCGTTTATTCCGATGTCCCTTACTTCCAAGGTTATAGGACCGACACTAAATCCATAGCTGCCAATGTTCGTTCGTAAAGCACTAATTCCATAGCTGCTATAGTCTACTCATCGGGTACTAAATCCATAGCTACCAGTGTTCATCTAATAGGTATTAAGTCCATAGCTACCAATTCCTAACAGGTACTAAATCCATAGCTACCAGCGTCCAACTAATAGGTACTAAGTCCATAACTACCAATTCCTAACAGGTACTAAATCCATAGCTACCAACGTCTAACAGGTACTAAGTCCATAGCTACCGGTGTTTGTCCAATAGGCACTAAGTCTATAGCTGCCAACGTATACTCTCATCATCTTATATCTCTCATCATTCATCTACCCATGTCGTACCCAACATATTCGTATAAAATACGTATACAGTTTAAATTATTTAAAACATGTATAAAACGTTTATCCATCATAGACATCAAGTATTCAGATAATATGTACACATAGCACGTAGTTTATATAATATAATTCATATCTATGTGTAAGATGAAAGGGACTATGCACTCACCTGAAAGGTGATGACTCTGCACTCGGACAGCGCTTCGATATTCTCAAAACAATTTCCTTCGATAAAACCTAGTATCAATACCACTAGGGTTTAGTCTAATGATAACCGCGATTAATTAATAGTCTAGCTATTATTATTATTATTATATAAGCGTTAAACGATACTTATATAACCCATAATAATAGCCCAAGTACTTATTATAAGGTCCTAATAACATTACTATATTAAAACATAAGGTAAACTAAAGGTAGGTTAGACGTAGCTCACTTACAGTGGGTTTTCTCGAAAACCGGGCTTCGATGGAGCAGCGTTCCCGAGCCGAAATGCTCTTTTCTCGGAGCCGTCGGGCGCTCCAGGGCTTCCGCCTCGTGCTAGGGAGTTACCCTAGGCTTTGGGGGTTAGGGAAGCTTAGAGAGAGAGTTTAGAGAGAGAAAGAAGAGGGTTGAGGGGTGAAGAGAAGTGAATGCCCGACACCTCTATTTATAGTGCAAAAATCTGATGGACTCGCCAAGTAGGGGGGACCTACTCGCCGAGTTGGTCCATTTGGTGGCCATCTGGTGGTGCCACGTCACCCCCTATCGCGTATCAGCCTTCGAACTTAGAAAAATCATAACTCTCGCATACGATCTCCGTTTTCGATGTTCTTTATATCCACGCATAGGTAAAATCAAGATCTACAACTTTCGTTTAGACTCCGTTGGCTAATTCTTGACCGATCTCAAATTTAACAGTAGGAGGTGTTTAGACTGTTAAATGACCGCGAAGAATTCGTAACTCCTTCATACGAACTCCGTTTTCGTCCATCTTTTTACCATTGAGTTCCTATTAATGAGATCTTCAACTCTCATTTAGGTCGCGTAAGCCAAAAACCGCTCGAACTAAAATTCGAGTTTCGGGTCGTGTACTGCTAAGCCGAATATTAGAAAAATCATAACTTCCTCATACGAAGTCAGATTTGGGCGTTCTTTTTATTGATGCTCTTAGTTTAACATATTCTACAACTTTTGTTTAGATTGCTAAGGCTAAATCTCGCTCTATCGTAAATTCACTATTTACGCTTCCCGGTGCCGTGCCGGTTTTGCCGTAAAACTTCGACGGGTCATAACTTCTTCGTTATAACTCGGATTTCGGCGTTATTTATATGTACGGAAACCTTGGGGACATATTCCACAACTTGGTTAAGATTATTTATTCTAAATAATCTTTTGTCGAAAAGTCGTTTTCAACCCCTATTGTCTCTAAATTAACTAGCCCGGATCTGCGGGCGTTACACTTCCGTCCCAAACCTAGTAGGCCTTCCAGTCTTACCCATAATGACCTTCAGGTTCATACTCTATTGACCTTCCGGTCTATGCTCCATTGACCTTCCGGTCCATAACATACAGTTCATACATATATACAGTTCATACATGACATATACAGATCACATATCATAAGACAACCTATATCGCATACTCTTCGTAACTCATAAGACCTCCCTGTCATACATATATCTCATACTCATATCGCAATCCTACTTATACGAATCAGATAACATCTATCAACTTAGCTAATACTTCTCATGGTAAGTAAGACCTTCCGGTCGCACATATAACTCATACTCATATCGCATCCCTACTCATACGGATCACATATCATATAATTACTTATCCATAACACATAAGACCTTCCAGTCACACGTATATGTCATGCTCATATCGTAACATAACTCTATAATAAAGTAATCAACAACTATCCGACTTTCCATCCGGTAAAGGGGGCCAACCTTGGTGCCTTAGACCCCATCGATATAGTGAGGATAACTCACCTGCAACTGCCGACTTGAAGGATTAAGACCACGTTGCTACGACCACCGACACGAACTCCACCAATGATCATTACCAAATAACCAAACCAATAAATACCAATAATTACCAAAATACCCCTGGTAGTCAAGTTGGTCAACACTTGGTCAAAGTTAAAGTCCTCAGTCAAAGTCAACCTTCCTGACTGACTCTACTCGCCGAGTCAACATGCTGACTCGTCGAGTCCCTATACTCTGAGAAACCCTATATCACGACTCAATTCGTCGAGTCAACCCGATGACTCGTTGAGTTCCTATGCTCTGAAAACTCCCATGCCTCGACTCTACTCGCCGAGTTCAAGAATCCTCGAGTCCCATCCTGTTCAACACACCGAGTCGTCCCTGGACTCACCGATTCACAACTTAACCAGAAAAGTTAAGGTCCCACGACCAGACTCGCCGAGTCCAAGAACAGACTCGCTGAGTCCAAGGCAATCTTCAACAGACTCGCCGAGTTGTTCTTCCAACTCGTCGAGTTCCTGCCTATCTTCATCTAACTCCCTGAGTACACCCATGTGACTCGCCGAGTACCTCTAGTTCTTAATCCAAAAAGTGGCTTTCTAAGCCATGCAGGGACTCCCAACCATAGATCTACTCTCCTACAACCCATCCATCACATAAAGTGGCAAACTTTACGTGAATCCAAAGAGATCTAAGCATAAAACACTCTTGGGCTAGGGTTTGGGACAAGAAGGCTTCACTAACAACTCAAGGACAGGGGCTTTATGCACTTCTGAATCATCTCAATCCCAGATCTGAGGTAGCAACCTCAGATCCATCCTCCAAACTCAACATAACACTAGATATGCTCCCAAAACTTCCACAGATGATAGATCTAGATGCACAAAAGCTCAAGCAACGAATTATTACCTCAAAAGAAAGCTCTAACTGAAGAATAATACCAATCTCTGCAAAGCCCCTTGTTCCAATCCTCTAAATCTTCAAAATCTCTTCACCAATCACTTCTTAAAGCTCCAATTTGCTCTCCAATGCTCTCACCAACGAATCTAGGGTTTTCTGGACTTCAAAGGGGGCTAAGGGGACTGAAGGGAGGACATTAAGTCCTTAAAATAGGGTGCAATCCCGAAGATTAGGGTTTTTCTCTCTTCAACACTAACTCGCCGAGTCCAGCCGCCGACTCGCCGAGTTGGCCACTTAACACGCGACCAGAATCGCGACTCAACTCGCCGAGTCTACCCATGGACTCGCCGAGTTGACCATCATTATTTACACTTTGAACCCTGAACTTGCACTTCTGAACTTGGGATGTTACAAATTAAACATTGCACAAAGTCACATATAGACTTACAACTTGGTGAGTTGTTATTTTTTTATTATGTGATTTTATGATTGATGACAAATATAAGTTTTTTTATGCATTGTGTTTTGTTTTCATTGCACCTGATAAAAGAGTTTTATGAGAAAATGATATTAATATGTATTTGTCATCTATGATTATATTGGATAGTTAGTTTTTGAGTTGTGATATTAACTTTTAGCTTATAACTTTGTTCCAAACTTTATGTAATTTATTAACGAGTAGATAAAGACGTGCTTTCAAATTTAGACTTATAACTAATTCAATTTGGGGAGATCTTTTCATCACGATGCGCTTTTATGTTAACAATATTGCAAGATGAAAAACACTTTTAGATCAAATCCCAATCTTAACAACGTTAATTTGAAGGTCAATGGAAAATCACAATGCACTATTAGAACGAAAAATTGCATTTTTTATAATGTTAATAAATATTTCATTTAACTTTCTAGAATTCACTGAAATGTTGTGTTAAATAGCAAAATTGTGTCATTTCGTTGAATTTTATAGTTGATGATGTTAGGTTTATTAGCATGACCTAGACAACTATAGCATGTCAACCCTGCCTAGCGTTGGCCTGCCTTGTTTGGCACGCGTCTGCCTGCCCTCCTGGCACACACCTTCCAGTCCTACCTGACGCCCGCCTACTGGCCCTACCTTGCCTAGCACCCGCCTGCCGAACTTGCCTTGCATGGCGTCCGCCTGTCTACCTTGTCTGGCGCTCGCCTACCTACCTTGTCTCACGCTCTCCTGCTAGCCTTGTATGGCGCCCCCAGGCAGCCTTGCCTAGGCCTAAATTAGGTTGGCCTAAGGCCTAACCTAATCCTCCATTGACTTAATTGTCTCTTATAAATATAATATTGCCTCCTCCATGGAATAGGACTTCTCCTTAGACTCCTTCCATTACCCTTAAACCCTAAGGCACCAACCTTCATCATGCCCATACACTCCTCCACAACACCAATATGGTTCTCTCTGAGAAGGAAGAACCCTCTCCTCTCTACAAACCAATCTAACTTGATCGTCGGAGTCTGCTCTCGAGACACAATCTAAGGGGGCGATTGTAACGACTTTGCACTGTGTTCTTAGATTCCCGCTATAGCAGTTGTCCAAATGACCTCCCAGAGATTAGAGTCACATCATTTGGCGCCATCCGTAGAATTTATCGTAAATAGTTAAAAACGAAGATAAAAAGATACTCAAATACAAGCCCAAATTGATAAATCAACGTTTATATTGCAATATAATTATGTAATTAACAATTAACATTAGCATCTACGATTTTATTTGGGTTTCACATGAAACTTTTTGATATATAAACAAAAGGCTGAGTTATAATACCATAAAGTTATATTATATTATATATTATATTATAATACATAATAATTGAGTATGCATGATCCATGCCAATGCCATGTGTAATATGAAGTAATTTCTATAATCACGTTTGGTTTTTAGTAAATGTAAAAATGGATCTTGAATCAGACAATCTTGATTAAGTGCGATCTGATACATACCTTTTTTGTTCTTCAAAACAAAAGAATATATATATATATATATATATATATATATATATATATATATATATATATATATATATATATATATATATATATATATATATATATATATATATATATATATATATATATATATATATATATGAGATAGGTTCAAATGTTTTTAGCAAATATTGTATGCCTAACTCCTCCAATCAAAATTTAGGAAAAAAGAAATCATTAATTAAATAATAAAGGGTAACTTACTCATTTTACCTTTATAAACCAAAAATAAATGTTATATATTTGGAAAATCATTAAATGAGTATCACAGATCTTTTTTAAATCGTTGTTCATCTCACTAACCCTAATCCCTGCTCTTTTCTTTTTTTGATCGGCAGACACATGAGAGACCCACTTTCTTCTTCCTCCCTCTTCATCAGATCGAGAAGGCATTAGGCGATTTTCACCTTCGTTTTTCCGGCGGTGTTTGTTCCTCCGGTGGCGGATTAGCTCGTGGATGGTCCTAATATGTTCGTCTCTTCTTCCTTATTCAGTGGATACTGTTGGTGTTGTTCTCATGGAGGCGGTTCCTCCTGATTTACCGTCTGATGAGGTTTCTAAGTTACCGTCTGATCCTCTGAAAGCTAAATCAATCACTCTTCTTGTCAATAAGTTTGAATCAGAAGTGATGGGATCGAAGATTTCTTCTAAGTGGTTATGGCTGATATCGCTGGTTCTCCAATGGTTAGTCATTTCATTCGCAATCCAATTAAGAAGGAGGATGGAGTGATAGAAGGTTTGAGCTCCCCTGTGCTTGAATTTGAAAAAGACATTGAGCAACCAATTATTTATTTAGTGCCTACCAACAGTTTGTTAAAAATCCTAAGAGACAATATTTTTGTTTTTCATGTTTTTCACAGGTTTCAAGATTGGCCAAGGGATAAGCTGTCATTATTGAGAATTTAAAGAAAGCTTCATGCTGCATACCAACTGCTCGATAAAATGCTTAAATCAGGTTTCTGGATTTTCTATCCAATCTTTTTATATAAGTTCAATTATTTTTTTGGCAAATATAAATGGTTTCTTCATAAAGGTTTTTGTTGTAAGTAAGGTGTTTAACAAAACTCTTGAATCAACTTTGTTTCAATTGTATTATAAATTGTTTTGCAGGACCATGAAAGTATCAAATCTGCTAATTTTTTTATTCATTTGATTGTTAATAAATTGAGAGGATAAAAATCTGTTAATTTTTTTTATTCATGTCTTCCGATTATGGTTTTGGTTAATTATTTATATGTTGATAATAAATTCTGCTAGAATTTTACTGTTTTATTTTAATAAAATTTTAATATTTATATGTTGATAATGTATTCTAACAGAATTTTACTATTGCATTCTAACAAAATTTGTGATAGAAATGGCTTGAAGAATAGTTTGAAGAACTGATGGGAAAGGTTAGAAGAATGAATTAAAGAATGATCACACTCAATGTTTAAGAATGTTGTTATTTTTTAAAAATTACACTTGTTATTCTTTCAGAATGTTGTTATTATTCAAAGAATCACAATTAATTATTTGGTATATTATTAGTTTAAGAATCTATTTTGTGTATTCTTTTCATAATGTATTTAGTAGTTTATGATGGACATTATGTTATTCTGACAGAATATGTTAGAATGTAGTTATTTTCACCTCGGATTCTAGAACTTTGTTATTATTCAATAATATTCTAATAGAATAAAATTCTAAAAGAGCATCATTCTAACTAAAAAATATTCTCACAGAATAAATCGGTTATTTTTACAAATTATGTTAGAATTAAAACTGAATTAATTAAAAAAAATCATATTTTTAAAATTAGGAGAATTAATTATCCATAAATATCCGAAAATTTCCTTTTATAATTTTAGTTAATTGTCCAAAATACCCTTTTGCTAAAATTTGTGTGATTATATGGTACATACTATCCCATTGTAATATCATACACTCTCAAATCATGTCCATTGATAAATTATATCCGTTGGTCCAAATTTGTGCATTCTGGCATACATTAGTTAGAAAAAACAAAATAACCTAAGCTATATATATATATATATATATATATATATATATATATATATATATAGACTTAGGTTATTCTATTCAAAGTAATTATTGTGTTATTGTATGCATAAATGTAGGCCAATCATTTTACTTATTTTAATAAAGTGATTAATACATATTATTTAATTAAATATAATTGAAAAATACCATCTAATTTAACTAGAATGGTATTTTAGTCAGTTAACATAGATTTAATGAAGGAAATTTGCATATTTTAAGGGATCAAAGATTTTACTAATTTTAAAAATCCGATTTTACATATTATAAGGTTTTTAGTTAGGACATTCTGACAGAATATGTTTGAGTATGTTCAAAAATAACAAAAATTCTTGTAGAATAACAAAGTTCTCGAACCATCAGTTGAAAAATTAAAACAAAAATTACATTAATTCTTATAGAATACATGTAACATTTGCTAAGAATTACATTTATTTTTAAAGAATAAAACTAAAAAAACTTTCAAATCGAGAAAAAAAACATCAAAATCTAACAAAGACACTAATACATTCTAAAAAAATAATGTTGCTAAGAATCACTTTCAATTTCATGGTCCATTCTTCAAGCATCAGCTGCTTCTGTGGAAACAAATCCAATGCATAAATCAGTAAGAAAAATATCCATATTCCATTCCAACAGAATTGGAATTCGTGATTCCATTATGATAGAATTGGAATTCAAGATTCAGTTACGGTATGCATTCTATTGGAGCAGGTTGATTTTTCCGAGGAGAATCTGAATCATTTGGTTGTTGCTATTGTTGTTGCAATGGGAAGTTGTACCCTTAGACCATAACATACACTCAATGGATCACCTGTATGGATACACAATTCAGTTTTGATTTAAGTTAAATAAAAAAATACAATCAATTTTGTACCAATTTTCTAATTTAGTTATGCAGAATTGACAACAATCAAGAATATACTTATAATTTGTAAGGTTCTTATAAATTCCAAACCAAGACTTTTCACAAACTTTTGGAATGCAAAAATCAAAGACTTCATTTGAAGCTAGGCCCATTACATTAGAAAGAGACATACAAGGATTTGAGGAGGGATTTGATGCGTATGTTTCTCCAATCACAATATGCCGATTTCATTCATCATCACATTAACTATAGCAAACATTTTGGATCTAAAGTCATGGTTTTGATCTAAGGATTTGAGTTTCTAAATCTAATCCAATCATAAAATTATGAACACGCAAATTAACAAGTCCCACTACTTCTAATCACAATAGAGCAGTAATACATGAATATTTTACTAGAAGAAACTTACAATCACAATTAATTAAATCAATGATTACTCACATAAGTTATTAAGGGATATGATGAAGCGAAGACTTGTAAACAACCGTGTTCAATCGAGCAAACCTGCAAAGAAACCAATTTCAGAATACAAAGAATTCATGAATCCAGTTTGTTGAAAATTCGTATGAACAGATCGAAGAACGAAGAAACATAGAAAGGAAGAAAGAGTTATGCATCGATTGATATAACAACAAATAAATATAACAGAAACCATGGAAAAGAAGAAAGAGTGAATGCTGGTAAAAAAATCGACATCAGGGAGGACAATGGTTCACAGCGAACCTGTTGGCTGGGTTTCGCACCGAGTTTGTAACCATTTGGCTCGGGTTCGTTGTGGTGAACTGCATTGCAATCAACTACGAATGACTCAGATTCGTAACTTCATCTGTAAGCAAACATATGTGAAATTGACTCGAAACACATGGGTTGACCAATGAAAAGTCAAAATTGGTTCACCTGCGAACGTTCGCTTTGGGTGTACAACAACAAAAATCGGACAAAAACGACCCTTAGCTGTTGAGTGCGACAACAGGGGCGACCGATTAAAGATGATCGAATCAGGGGAGGGTGTTGATTGGGCAGTTGCAGACGCCCTTACTTTCGCGACTTTGCTGGTGGAGGGAAATCACGTGAGGTTAAGTGGTCAGGATGTTGAGAGAGGTACTTTCCCAGAGCTTCCGCCATAGCTCCTCCCTACTGAGACTCCTGATTTCAGCGCTAAACACAAGAACAAGTACCGAATTCGCTTTCTCAGCCCCCCTTGCGATCGATCGAAATGTCCCGCTGTATGAAGAAGACGATGAAGGGCATCCCCACAAAGGTTCGCTGGTGGTGTCGATTTGTTCAATTTAGGGTTTTCAGAATCGGTTTTTAGATAAAGAGGGGAACGAGATTTAAACCGGAGAGATACCATGATTCTAGGGATTATTTTTAGAAGTTATTAAACAAATGACTAAATTAATCTATATTTATCTATTTAATTATTTAATTTTTTATTTAATTTTGATTGACCTACATTTATGCATACAATAACACAATACTTAGTTTAAACACATGAACCTCTATATATACACTTTAACATTTGTTGTTATTTTTTTAAAATAACCTATTTACCTTTGGACCAAACTAAAAAATATAAGAAAATTTATGAAAAAAAATTAATAGCACAGATATCTTATCAAAACAACGGTTAATGAAAAAACTGAATGTTTGAATTATAATTATATGAAAATAAGCTTTTTATGCTTTTGTTTTTCGCTCTTTTTTTGTTTTTTGTTTTGCGCTTACTACTAAATAGTTTCCCTTCTTGCACACACAAACATACGTCACCATGGCAAGAAAATAAAGAAAATGTCTAGGAATTTCCAAAAGTTTGTGAACAAAATTCCTAAAAGAAAATAAAGGATAAAAAGAGGTTTCGGATAAGATATATTAATATATCTAATACATAACTTAAATGTGAAAATTGTCCTTTATGAAAGAATTTACTAATATAATTAAACTTTTTCTTAAGTAACCAAAAGTGTAAACTCATAAATCTTGTACACATTGTCACATTGATTTAATAGAAGGTTGTGGAATTTAAAAAAGCAATTCATTTAAAAATGGAAACGTAACCATCCACAATTGTGGGTTATGACACATCTATGATTTCATTATTATGCAGTCCTTCATTTAGTTGAAAGTATTCGGAACACAAAGTATATAAAGACATTTATATTATTCTAGCATTTTGTTAACAAAATGAAGTCCAAAAAATTGTTTCTCACCTTAATTATAATATATATATATATATATATATATATATATATATATATATATATATATATAATTATTATTTATTCAAACATAATGGAGATGTGTCATTTGATTGGCCTTTTGCTCATGCTTTAGTCTTTTGATTTGGACCTCATCAAATTAACATGGCCACATTTCAATATTATACCCTAACAAATAATTTAATAAGATAAAAGTGTATAATTGAAAAGGGCATCACCACAACCACCATTTCATGTGTATACCAACACTTGGGACATTTTAAGCATCATTCATGTGAATACTGTTTGCCTTTTTGTATACTTGTTTTCATAACTCACATGGGGGTCAACACAAAGTGAATCCAAGAATACTTGACTTGTCAGTCTATGTGGAGATTTTTTTTTTAAATTGCCACATTATAGTCTTTAAAAAGAATCTTATATTGAAAATAAATATATGGTCCACAAATATGTCAAATATGATTGTTTTCAAAAGACAGAAGACTGATATTCTTTAGCAAAAATAAATTTTGGTAAAACCATAAAATTAGTTTATTTTAACTTATGAACTAGTTTTTAATAAACTATTTTGATATGGTTTTTGATAAGTTTATAGAGCATTTTCAAAAGTAATCCAAATATACCCTTAATTTTATCTATTTTTTTAGTTGTATATCTAAATGTCCATTTATATCATTTTATATTGCAATGTCACGAAAACACAAGTGGGGTTACCCACACCTTACAACCTTAATTCATAAGATAGTTTTTCAACTAAAAAGTAAAAAACTAGCTTTATAGTTTGTGCAACAAGCCTATGCTAACAGAAATATGATAAAATTTCTTAACTGTTTAATATAATAAGTTTATCATTTCACATCAATCTTACATAAAATGATAAAAAAATATATCATATGGAAAAACACATTGTTACATTTAACTGGTCAAAAATGATAATTTGTTACATTGAATATTTGAATCTATTTCAAAGTTCAACTTGGGAACTCAACCGGTTTCTTGCGGTTAACAGTTTTCAGTTTTAGTATGAAAAAAAAAGCATTTGTGTGGATTTTTTCAAATACAATGGATGTGGAATCTTAAAATATTATATATAATGGTTGTATAAATAATTCACTTCTTATTTTGAAAATATATATATATATATATATATATATATATATATATATATATATATATATATATATATATATATATATATATATATATATATATATATATATATCAATGAATGCTAGATATTTAATAACTCTATGTACTATCATTGACACTAAAATGATTTTTTTTGTCTTTTGTTTTGTAGTTATTTGTATCATAAACTTTAACAAAAATCACTCATAAAATTTCAATACTTTTCAAGTCGATAAACATAAAGTCAAAATGTGAATGCGTTTCTTAGCCAAAAACAAAAACTTCTGGTAAATATACAGTGTTTTTTCACTCAACAAAAGTAACCACATAAAGATATTGTCATTAACGAAACAAACAAAAACATCAACAAGATTTAATGATTAATCCCTTTTTAAAGTGATAGCAAAAATTCTATCAGTTTTCTTTGGAATTTTAAAGTGTAATTCTAACCAATAAAGGGTAACAATGATCTTTCTCATAGTTAGGCCATGAAGTGTCGCCATTAACGAAGCTCTCATGACGCCTCCAAACTTCACTGTTGTAAATCTCATTTACTGTAAATTGCAAACCACTTTCCTTGACTTCCAGTAAAAACTCATCCAATGAGTTGCCTCTTTTAGGGCCCAAAAATATGGCTTCTGAGTGCCCTTCTTTTTTCAACAAACACTTGATAGTCTGAACAAGGCCTTTATGAAATTCTTTGAAAAAAGTACTACAAAATTATATAAAAGAATTCGAGATTATTTTAGAGAATTATGGAGTATAAAGGCGAAAAAAGTTGTATAGACTACCAATCGCTTGCAATAATGATATCAAAACTGTTGGAAATGTCTGAGAGCTCTTCGTGATTCCAATGCAACATCATTGATTTCACTTTCGTACAACCAAAAACACTTGAATTTGCATTTATGTTACGCTGAATATCTAAATGTTAAGGCTACTCAATTTTAAGTCAAATCAAAGTTGTTAAAGTCATTAGGGCGCCAGATCCCATCAGAACTCTTTAGTTAAGTGTGCTCAGGTAGGAGCAGTACTAGGATAGGTGACCCCTAGGAAGTCAGTGTCTACAACAGACTAGTCTCGTGTGTTTTAAGGCACTGGATCCCATCAAAACTTTGTGGTTAAGCGTGTTTGGGTGAGAGCAGTACTAAGATGGGTAACCCCTTAGGAAGTCATCTTGTCAGATTGACAGTATCTTGATACGTGTGCTTGGGGATGTTAAAAAAGAGGATACAATCAACTACTTGAGGATTTCCATCTGATATAACAACTTCTAATGCCTCGGTGACAGCTGCAACAAGTAAGCCTGCTAAGCCGTATCCTGATCCAAGTTCAATCACTCTCTTACACCTGAATTAGTAGGTTTAGTATGCAGGTATAAAATTATAAACAAAATGAGAATGATAATAGTAAGAAGAAACTTATAAATAAACCTGAACAAATCGAGTTGTGATAAACAATGATAAGCAAGGACTTCCTCTGATGGCCAAGAACCTGTTTCAGTAAGAAAATACATAAACATTAAAAGTGAAGACTCTAGTATTTATTATGGGGACTTATCTTTTTGAGTGTGAAGAAAACTTACAAACAAGGCCTGTGTTGTCAATGTCAAATGTGTTACAGATCTTAAAATCTTCAAGGTTTGCGTGATTGTCCACTCTCTGACTGCATTGAATTATATAAGTTAGCAATGATGGCATAAGAAGTAAAATCTCTCTTTTTCTGTAATGAACTTAAACCTAAAGAAATACAACAAGAATGAGTTTAAAGGAATCTTACTAAAGGAAAAGCTCAGTTGCATTGTGATTGGGCAATGTATAGCATACACAAGCTTCTGTGGCCTTTGGTAATGAAGGGGAAATCACTTCTTTATGCTCAAGCTTAGCGTTATCCACTAACCGGAAGGGTATCAAGCTGAATCCTTGATTCGCCTTTCTGGAAATACGCTTGATACCTTTTTCAGATTGCTCATCTGCACAGCATTTTCATAATAGATTATGATCTTTTATGTAATCGTTATCATCAATTTTCTAAATCACGTCTCGGATTTCAACATTCCATAAGCGTGAGTAATCATCGGCGTTTTGAGATTTTCAAATGTTTGAACGCACGCAATACCATTATACGAACAGAGAGAAACGCAAAGGGGATCAAGTTGAAGTTTAAACAGAGAAGGAATCTATAATTAGCAATCGGATCATTCATAACTTGCATGGTCAAATTCATAACTTAGAATCAGCTCATATCTCATTTGTAGGTCAAATCGTGTGGCAGATTCGGATCTTACCTGAAGCAGTGGACGAACTAGAAGGAATTAGGGCTCGACGAAGGATTCCCCACCTTAAAGACGATGCCTTTCTACCGTTCTCCATATGCTCAGTAAGTCAGAATTTTGCTTCCGTCCTTTATTTTCGCCAATGCCTTTTTCCTAAAACCATAATTAATTAATTAATTATTATTATTATTATTATTATTATTATTATTATTATTATGACATATTGACATGTTAAAATTTGTACGTGTTTTTACTTTTTACCGCTTACAAAATTTGATTTATTTTTCGATTCATCCCACAAAACTTGATTCCTTTTTTCATTAGCGAAGTTACATGTTTACTTTTGTAAAGGTTTTGATTGAAGATGCAACTGGATGTTTAGATCGTCTCGTCATTATTTTAAACATTAATTAAAATGTGATTATTACTATATAGGATTTTAGGATGCATTAGAATTTTATGTGGTAATGTTTTATTAATAATACTGTGTGAAACTGTGATATACATAATAATAATGGTGTAAATTGTAAAGCTATTACTGTTTTTCAGTTAAAAAATCCTACCCAGACTCACTCAAAGCACATTGTACTTTTTTTTTAACCACCAAAACAATTAACCTTTGAGAGTTTTTTATTTTTCATAAAAAAAATCACTACATAAAAAATTGGATTTGTAAAAACAATTATAGTTTGGAATTTGTTTGGTTTAACCGTTTAAAGAATTTTCTTTTATGATTTAACCATTCAAACTTAAAAAAAAATTCCTAAAAAAAACCATATTTAACAAAGAGAAATATTGATGTTTGCTATTCAATATGGGAAAAAAACTTTGTGTGGTTATTTTGGAAAAAACAAACTTTTAGTGGTTAAATCATAAAAAAAATTCTTTTAATGGTTAAAGCGAATAAAAAAATCAAACTATAATGATTTTTATGTAATTTTTTCTATTTTAAAAGGGTCAAATTAATGGGTCGGGTATCTCATGACAGATTTATAAATTTTAGTCATGAATCACTAGAAGTTATTATATACAAAAGCTAAACTTCCATACATACTAATTAGTAGCGGATCAAGAACGAAATCAACATGATCCATCGCACAAAAGATTAAATAAAATAAAAGACATTTTATTGATGTTGGGGAGAATCAAAATCCAAGAAGCCCAATGTTTATGTATTTAAATTCCTAGCTCATTGAGGGCACACAACATTATAATTTTATAAATTTTCTTTTAAGGCTCTTTAACCCTTCCCTCCCCTCTTTCTTTGTCAGCGTTGTGTCTGCCCTTTGGGTATCTATTGATTTGATGGATCCAGACATCCTGTTATGATTTGATGGATCCAGACATCCTGTTATCAATGTGAAGCATATCAAATTTTAAAATTTATTAGAAAGATTTGAATCAAGGTTGATTTGCAGGTTAATCCTTAATTGATATATATATATATATATATATATATATATATATATATATATATATATATATATATATATATATATATATATATATAATGATATTAACTTCAACATATATATAAGATGTGATGTATACAACTAGTGAGTTTGAACAATATGTATTGGAAGTTAGTGAATAACAAATTTGAGAAAAAAAACTTTACTAGAATAATTTTTTATAAAATCTGATATATATATATATATATATATATATATATATATATATATATATATATATATATATATATATATATATATATATATATATATATATTCAACAAAAATTATGTTATATTTATTTTTATTTTATATAATAAAGACATAATTAAACACAGTTTTTTAGAATTTGCATGGTGAATATAAATATCAAAATGCATATGCACTTGATCCTTGTGGTTTCAAAATCATGTATGGTTGGTCTTTTTGTCAAATTTCATTAGAAAATAGACGATATGTCTAAGAAAAATGACCAAAATACCCTTAATTTTATTGTTTATGTTCTTTCACCATTTTATAAACTACATGGACTAAGTAAATTAATAGAAAGAAATTAAATAAGAACTCTAATGTTTTCATCCTCCCGTTGTCAACTTTACCCTCCAACCCTAAATGCTACCTACAACCACCGCCACTACCTTTGACGCTACCTGCAACCGATCATCATCATCATTCACCCTTGAATCAAGGGGTATCAGACACCACCCTACTGCTTCTCATTTTTTTTCCTCATCTCCGACGACTCCACCAATGATCTAACCTTATTCTCCAAACCCGTGTAAATGATCTTTTAATGTTTTTCATAAATATCCTCCTTCGATCTTCAACACATTTGCCCTTTACCAATAAATCCGTCGATGGTGATGGTGAGACTGTATCATAAATATCAACTTCAACCCTATATAAATGGTTTTAAAAAGATTTTTTTGGAAAGATCCATACACGTTAACCCCTTATAAACGGAACTTTTTATGTTTCCAAGCTCTTATGGGATAACCGCGGATAAACAGTTTTCAAAAAGAATGATTTTTGCATTAGTTGTATCAGAAAGATCGAATTCAAAAATATTAACCTTGATACATAAATACTGACCTTGATAGAACCAACAATAAGTTCATGAATGTATTTGTTTCTAATTTTGTAGTTTCTCATTCTTTTGATTTCTTATTTTTTGTTCACATCTATAACCGTTGTGCATAATTGGAAATCCTTGTTTTGATTTAGAACATATTCTCATCGCCTTTGAATATTGATCTTGAAATTATGAGCATAATGGATTTAAGACTAGGGTTCTTATGGTTAACTTTGTTGCAAATCTTTCAATTTTTTATGGCGGTTTACACTTCACATATGAGTAAGGAGTAAGGTTTCGGGTTTATCCGTCAATCGAAAAAAAAAGGCAGAGGAAGGGATGTTGAAGGTAGGGGTGTAATCAATCTGAATCAATTCAAGTACTGGCAAGCTCGAAACTCTACTCGAGCTCGACTTAAGCTTAATAAAGTAATCGAGACTTTCGACTTTGGCAATTAACTTGATTAACTCTTGAAAAAAATTACATTAAATTACAATAAAACTGCATGTGAGTTCAACTCAATTCAGCTATTTAATATGTAAATATAAATATGAATAAAACAAAGAGTAAAAGTATAAATATAACAATGCTCGGTTAAGCCCACAAGTTTTATGATCCGAGTAGTCCAATACTCAAGCTCGACTGATGATGTGCTCGAGTAGCTCGAGCTCAAGCTTCACTTGACTTGAACTGAACCAATTTCGAGTATTTTTCGAATCAGTCTTGAGTATCTCATGATTTGGTCCGACTAAGTTACACCATTGACGAGTGAGTGAAGATGAAAATACATGGGTGGCTTCCAAAAGGAAATTTGGGTGGGTCCTATGTTATTTTATAATGATAAAGAAATAAGATTAGGTGTGAGCAATGAACGATTTTATGAGAAAAAAAACGGCGATTTTAGGATGTTGTACGGGAAGCAACATGTATGTCTATAAGGCGCAAAAACGATGAAGGGGACAGTGTTTGTGCTGTCATAACGCACAAAAATGCCTAGGTGGGTGTTGCTCATACCTACGACTCTAAGGCCATCTCCAATGGGAGTTCAATGGAGGGTTTAATGGGGAGTTTAATCTCATTAAACTCAAAATCTCCATTGTGGGAAAGTGACTAGGATTCAATGGAATGGAGAGTTCAATCCCCATTGAACTCTATATTCTCTCCCCTCTCTCTCTCTCTCTCTCACACACACACACACACACACACACACACACACACACATATATATATATATATATATATATATATATATATATTGAAGATGGCCTAAGTATAAATAAGAATAATCATAACAGTAAATCTCCCTATCTAATAAACAAAACCAACGCTCCACGTGTCAATTCAAAACAGCAGAATTATTCCAAAGTTAAATACCGATTATACCCCTACTTTGTTTCAACTACAAATCAAAATATATAGAACGCCCTGTTTTCTTTCCATTTACTCGGTGATAACAACTGTACATATTAAATCAAAAATTCATTACATACCCGATTCAATGCATGTTATTATGGTATCCAATTTCTTATATAAGGTATGATATCAATTGCATTCAATTTGATCGTATTCTGCTCAATATATAATTCAAACATATGATATCAATTGTTTATTTACAGCATCGTGTTTCCAAGGTTTACAATCTATCACAGTTGAAAATCGTCCACTCAATCACAAACTTCTATCGCTTCAGTAACTTTATAAAAACCTGCTTTCAGATTGTTTGTTTATCTTTTGTTTCTTCTTGTGTTTTTTTTATGTTTGTGTTCTTTTTTTCACATCACTTTTTGCTTCTCCCTGTTTGTGAGTGTGTGGAATTGCTTAACTGTTGCTATTTCTCTTTATGAACTAAATTGTTTTTTTAAGCCCCTGTTTCCCAATCATGGACAGAAAATGGCGACCTTTATTTGCTCCCTTGATGTTGCTATTTCTGTTTAATATTAACCATCATATCTTAATATTAACGAAAGTATTACTTTTTACATGAAACTTTTAGTAAGTTTTTTTGTTTAAACACAAAACTGAGAAATCAAACGTAAAAAATGTTGATTGGAGTAAAGTTATTGAATGATTGGATATATATTGACCTGTTGACGAACACCGAGTGGATAGATATCGCCATATGTGATATCCCATTCGAAGAATCTGTATGGATCTTCATCGTCGTGCCACTCTGTAAAACGACCTGATACACCAAAAATATGATGGTGGACACCTAAGCTGCTCACATGCCAGTTGAACAACTAACCTAAAAAACCTATGCCACATAAAGCAAAATAAGTATTAACTGGTTCATAAATTTGATACTATTAATTTAAAAACAAAAACCAGTACATAGATATTAAATCAAAATTACTTATAGAAGCATATATATTCAAGTTTTTTCATAATACCCGAAAAAGGAAATCTAATCCAAGCATATATATTCAAGTTTTTTCCAAAATTGACAAATTTGCCCTTTAATCGCAAATTTTCTGTACAGGGACATAATTGTAATTTTCTGTACATGGATATAATGGTAATTTTCTGTATAGGGATATAATTGTAGTTGACAAATTTGCCCTTTAATCGCAAAATTTCTGTACAGGGACATAATGGTAGTTTGTGTTTGTATGTGTGTTTTTGTTCTATTTTCTTTGTTTGGTAAGTCCATGGAATTTTTCTCTCTTTAATATTTGTTTCTCTTTTTGTGACTTTTAAATCCAATTGGTGCATTTTTGGGAAGTTTTCCACCTGTATAATATGTTAACCTCATTCACGACCACAATAAACTTTGTATTACACAAAGGGTAAAAAATTATGAAGCAAAAAAACTGATTATTTAATGTTATAACAATTTATTTCTGCATTTTTAGCCCTTAATAGCATCACACTTTCATTTTATGCAGAAAATAGCAACATACTTTCAAGTTATTAGGATATATTTGTTGTTTCTGCATATTTTGTTATAAATTCCTTTTTAACAATAAAACTTCACAAATAATCCACAAAATAAAAAGGCAACCTTCTTTAATTAAACCTTTTTAATTTTTTTTTCTGCATTTTTATCCCTTAATAGTAGCATACTTTCATTCCATGCAGAATATTACATTGTACTTTATAAGATTTGTGTTTTTAACAACTTTTTCATAAGAACATATACTATTTCTATAAGAACATATACTATTTCCATATGTGTTTTTTTTGTGTGTATTTGTTGTAACATAATAGAAAATTAGCATCACAATTTACTTTTTTGCCCCTACTCGATTAACTACTTTGTAATAACTCATATTTCTATAGTATTTTGTAGAAATATCTACAATTTATGTAAATAAAAACTTAATTTTTTTCCAGCAACTAGCATGTAATTTACTTAAATCGGTTTTTATGCATATTTTGTTATAAATTCGTTTTTAACAATAAAACTTTACAAATAACCCACAAAATATTACTGAAGTTTCAATAAATAATCATTCAACCATATTCACGGCCATAATAAACTTTGTGTTCCACGAAGGGTAAAAAATTATGAAGCAAAAAAATTTGATTATTTTATTTTATAATAATTTATTTCTGCATTTACGTAAATAAAAAAACATTAATCCTTTAATTAATAATTTATTGAAAATGATTGATTCATAATTATGAGTTTTAACTATAAAAACTTATTTATTTTTAAAATATTATAATTATTATATGTTTAGGAATATATTTATGTAACATTTTTTAAAAATTAATTTGTTGATGTTAAAAATTAAAATTATGAAGAATTAAAGTCATTTTTAGGATACAGTTATTATCGTATTTAGGTAATAATAAACAAACTGTTTCATGAACATAAACTTGATAATTATCAATAGACTTTCGTTGTATGTGTCATATAGCATCTATTCAAATTTATATACTTTTTTACAAATATATATTAATATTAATTTTAAATAATCAATAGAAAAAGTGTTAAACAAACTTAACTCTTATTAATAATATAATTTTTTTATAAATTTTTTACCCGTGGTTCCCACGGGTTGTAACCTAGTAAATAAATAAGAACACAATGTTCATTTTTAAAAAATAACAGTTCAAAAATATATAATATTTAATATATGAAGGATCTACCCTACTAACAAAATAAAACCACGGGACCAACCATATACTTGTTTTGATAGTTGTCAATCTCGAGTACAAACCACATAAACCAATTGTGTCTGTGATAAAACAATAAATAATTTTCAAAGTTAACAAACACATTTTGTGGGCAGATTACATACAGTCAAAATCAACCCCAACGACTACGTGGGCGCACCAAGTAACCTATCAAACTATGTCTTCTTTATGAAGTCGCTCTTATGATATTTAATACCTAAAACCCCCCAGTTCCATCTCTGCAAATTTAATCGGTTTTCCAAAACCTTTCAATCTCCACGACCACCCGCTATGAACACTCAAACAAGGTATGCAACACATGAATTAAGACTGACAAAATTTTCACAGACGGGCTTTAAATCTTTAATGCTCTGTGTTCTTCTCCTTCTTGTAGTTTAGGATCAGAGATTCCAAACGCTCACATCGTGATAAAGCAATGGTGGATTCCAGTCATCTATCTTCTTCTTCTTCTTCTGTTCCAATCGTGTAGCGCAGAATCAGAGATCGTCACCATTGATGTTCACAGAGCGAACTCTCTTCTCAACAATGACAACTACCGTTATCTTGACGTCAGGTAATTACTTCGTATTTATTATAATTCAGATTGAATCACTACTTTCGTGATTTTGTTTACGAACTATTACTTCTTTCATGTTGTTTCTCTTTATAATTTGTAAATTTTTTATCCTTATCTGATGACAGGACTTCGGAGGAGTTCATGAAAGGTCATATCCACGTCGATGATGCTCTTAATATTCCTTATATGTTTAATACCCCTCAGGGTAATTCTACCATTTTTCTCCATGAATATTATGGTTTTGCTATGAATCCAAATATAATTTTTTTTCTATAATCATGTTATTTTGTTCTCAAAAAATATTTTTTCTTGATAAATAGAAGTAATGTCGACTTTTTGAGCTTTCAGGTAGAGTGAAGAATGTCAATTTCTCGGAACAAGTACTCCATTTGTGTAAAAAGGATGATCATCTTGTTGTGGTAAATCAAATGAATAAGAAAATACTTTTCTTTTTGTTCAAAAATATAATTTTAAAATGTAGCCTTTTGTCTTGTATTGGACTTTTATGTGTTAAGGGTTGTCAATCCGGCGTTCGTTCTGTTTATGCAACAACCATTCTACTTGATGCGGTAAGTTTTGTTTTCACCTAAAAATTAGTGCTCACTTTTCTCATCAATATATTTTTTTAGAGCATATATTTTTTTTAATAAAAATAGAATATTTGTAGGGATTCAAACATGTATATAACATGGGAGGGGGATATCTTGCGTGGGTAGAGAATGGTCTACCTGTGGCTGTGGTGACACCCAAAGTGGAGCTCTAAGTCCTTTTGCATGATGATACAAAGTGTTATTGTATAAAAATGTAAATATCGTAACATGATTGTATTCGATTTGATTATTTTGGTTATGTTATGAAGAATATATTTATGAGAAAATGACAAAAATAGCCAATTACACTAATTGCATTACAAAAATAGCCAAAAAAAATCGGGATTACATATTTAGCCACCCATTTCGCACTTGTACTTTCGCAGATGAGATGCCCATTTCGCAGATGGGACCTTCTCATCTGCGAAATGGGTGATTTTTAGGTATAAAAACGTTTTTTTTTTTTTTTTTTTTTTTTCATTTTCACCATTCTCTACACAAAAACTCTCTCTAACTTTGGGCTTCTCTCGGAATTTTGGCTAGTTTTTGAAGAAAATGGAGAATTATGTCAACAATCCCGCAAATATGGTTAGATTTTAACTCTTTTAATGTTTAAAGTTATTTTTTTTTAATCAATTCTTGTATTATTTAGTGTTAAAAAAGGGTAATTTTGTTGTGTTTGATAGTTTTAGTATATTTTTAGTATACTTGAAGTTTAAATGCAAGTAGAGACAAGTAGAGACTGCGTAGATAATGTTTACAATTTGTTATTTTTGTAGTTTTTTTAGTTGTTGTATAACCTGAAATCTTGTAAATTTTTATCCAATAATTGTTTATATAAACTGCAAAATAGTTGTTTGTATATATATTTGTCGTATAACATTTGTATAAGTTGAAAATTTGTCGTATATATATTGTTAGAAATTGTTTTTATTTGTCGTATAAGTTGAAAATTTTGTATAAAGTAGTCGTATAACTTGCAAAATTGTTAGTTTGGTTGTCGTTTTATTTATAAATTTTTTTGTTTATATGGTTATATAATGTTAGTTTTAATTAGAAAGATAAAAATTGTTTATATATTTGTCGTTTAAGTTGAAAATTTGTTTAAGTTGAAAATATGTTTAAATTGAAAATATTTATATAATTATGTATGATATTGTTTTCTATCGTAAATATATTTGTTGTATAACTTGGAAAATTGTTTATATATGTGTATGTTATTGTTTTTTATCGGGGAAATATATATATTAGTAATTAAGAAAGTATTTGCAGTTCGTAATCATATATTTAAAAAAAAATATATTTTTTAGTTATCTAATTTGTTTTCGTGTTTTTTTTGCAGCATGATTTTAGTTTAATGAATACGAAAGTCTTTGCGAACCTAAAAGGCTCTGGCGGTAACATATGGGAAGTCTTTGAAGTTTTAGATGATGCCCGACGTGCTATTTTCAGAAATACCGTCTTTGGCTATTTTATTGATGTCCCTCGTTTACAAGGGGACGCTTTATTGTTTCATAAAATGTTCCTTCATCAGATCCGGCCGGACCCTGTTTTATCTCCAGATGGAATAAAACGTTTATATTTTCGAGTAGGCAATACCAAAATGGTTTATGGGCCGGAAGAGTTTTGTTTGTTTACCGGCTTCAATTTTGGGGAGTATCCAAAAAACATTGGGAGAAAAGGGTCGGAAAAATTAATAAGCAGTAAAAAAAGATGTTTACTGCGTGAACGGCTATTTCCGGACCATACTAATAGTTCGGTGAAAATCGGCGACCTGAAAAGTTTAATTTTAAATCAAACATTCCTAGCACTTGACGACCTTGATGCAGTTAGAGTATGTTTGATATACATTTTGTGTGAAGGTTTTTTGGGCAAAGAAGTAAACGATCGGGTGCCACAAGATTGGTTTTTTTTGGCTGAGAATTTGGATCTCTGGAATAGGTATATTTTCTTTACGTTAAAAGTTCTATTTTATTAAAGTTATAATTTATATAATAATCAATTTTGTTTTTTTTTTTTGTTTTGTTAGCTTCTCTTGGGGTAGCTATCTATGGGATTTTACTTTTGTTGACCTTGAGGATACGTGGAATAAGATACATCATTATTTATCACTTCCTCAGCGTGGTCAAACTTTAAAGTATTCCGTCTCAGGATTTACGACTCCAATTAGGGTATAAAAATTTTCTTATATTTAAATTGTTTTATTGTTATATTTTTTATTTTAATTTTAACTTTTATTACTGTTATTGTACAAAATTGTAGATATGGATATATGAGATGATTCCGGCTGTTCGTGCATGTGGATTTGCATTGAGAAAAAATAAAGACTTGCCTCGGATGAAAAGATGGAGCGGAACAAAAAAATTGAAATGGGTTGACGTGAACAAGATTTGGTCAAAGATGCAGGTTTAAAAATATTTCGTTTATTATTAATAAAGTTGATTATTATAGTTTTATATGCATTTTTAATATGTTTAATTTTTTAGGAGGGGCTACCACCAAGACAAAACATGTTACCGGGTGATGGTGAGATGACATCTTTTTATTATATGTCATTTCAAGAGTATGTATATGGTGAAGGGAAAGCAGTTCCATCCCCAGTACGGGACCATTTTAGGAGACAAGACGAATCTTCGTCTAGTATGTCGTCCAGTGGTCGCTCTCATGGTAGAGGTCGGGGCAGTGGGAAACACAAGCTAGACGAGTTGTTGAAACGGGTACATGCACTGGAGCAGCATGTGTTTATGAATCAACAAAAACCTACAGAGGTTTTTGTTGAAGAAGTGATGAACAATTTTGGAACGACATTATTTTTGAGGAACCGACAGTGTCACAAAGAAATTATGATGAACAGGTTAGTTATACGCTACATTATTTATTAAATTTTAAACATATATGAATACCTGTGTTCATATTTTATATTTGAAAATATAGGTTGTGCAAGATGAAATGATGAATAAAAACAATACAACTCAAAATGTTTTTGGTGATACTCAAGACGACAAGGTTGTTATAGATGTTACCTTTACGATTTTAATAATTACTTTTTAATAAAGTGTATTTTGTTATTAAGTAAAAAGTTATATTTTTAATGTAGGTGTTGGAGGAGAGTACTCAGTATGCGGGGAACAAATTTGATGATGATGTGTGTGATGTAAACGATTATAGTGAAATTAAAGAGGTTATTATATAGTTACATTAATATTAATATTTTGTTTATTTAGATATTATTGCTTATTAAATTATGTGTATTTCGTTATTAAGTATAAAGTATTATCTTTAATGTAGGAGTGGGAGGAGAGGAATGACAATGCAGGGAACAAATTTGATGATGATGTGCCGGATGAAGACGAACTTATAATAATGGGAAATGTAGATTATTTTCATGATGATGATGATGACAAAGAAGTTACACCCGATAAACCTAGGAGTCGAAAACCATCACAATTTTTATGCACTCCTTACACCGAGGTATTCGTTTTATTTATAAACTGTTGATTTTATGTTTATGTGAATTATCTGAAAGATATACATTTAAACATTTGAATATTGTTTTTAGTTGCACACGACACCGAAACAAAAAAGAAGAACAAAAAAGAAGGTTGGTATGAAATCAACAAGCCCCGTTCCTCCTCCAGTTTTTGGTGTTGCTCATGACTTCTCCAGGTTGCGCCTGCAACCTTACGTAGCAGGCGGTGAGGATGTCATCCAAAATTATGTATTGCATTCATATGATGTGCAGCATCGTTTGTTTAATTTCGTGTTAGATAGAGATTTTTGGAGCTCATTGTTTGGGCATACACACGACGGATGGTTGGAGTCAGCGGTAAATAAATTGTTAATTAATTCTTTTAAAAGTTATTTGTTTTTTAGTCAATAACAAAAGTATCATGTGTGCAGCATATAACCATTTGGTACCGACTTTTGATGGAGAGACGGTTTGAGAGCGACCGACATACAATAATGCCTCCAATTTTTTTTGTTTCTCATGCTTTGGAAGAAGGACAGGACTGGAGGGCGTTTATGGCTGGTATTGCTACATACCCCAACTTCATGGTTGCTTGGTGGGATGTTGATACGGTAAACTTAATAGTTTATATTGAAAATAATATCGTTTTTTTGTTATGTTTTTGTATTGTGATGTTTTTGTATTGTGATGTAAATAAACATAATTTTATTTTCTGATCCTTATACAGGTCTTATTGCCGATTCATTCATCCCCTAATCATTGGCTATTTGGGGAACTACGATTAGCGTCAATGGAAGTGCATATTTATGACAGTCTTGGTAGAGGTGCTTATGAAAAATTCCAATCCGAAGGAATCTTTTCCAAATTTGAACGTCGGGTGGCAAATTATTTGGACAAGATTAAGTATTGGGCGCGGAGGAACATCCCAAGGATTCCATTGAATATGCAATTCATTTATGAAGAAAACGTTCCCCAACAAAGTAGTCATTTGGGAGATTGCAGTGTTTTTCTTTGTATGTTTATGGAGCAATTGGTTTCAGGTCAACCAATACGTGTTCTTATTGACCCAAAGAACGCAGCTTTAGAGTTCCGTCTCCGGATGGCAAAAATTATTTGGGGGTCTAGTCTTGCTCCTCTGTAGTTGGATTATATAAATGTATATACAAATTAATGTTGGATTTCATTATTAGTTTATCTTTAGAGTTTACTCAACGGATGACAAAAAATATAACGTTACGACAATTACAACAATTTAGTGACCTACTAATTACTTATCAATAAATTCAACATAAGAACGACCACAACATTTGTTTTAACGTTACAAATACAACAATTTATTGACCTAACAACTTCAAAACCATAAAAACAATATTGAAAAGCTTACAACTTGTAAACAAGAAGTGCCAAGAACAACACCCAACTACAAACCAACGCTATCTTTAACTTCTTATCTTCTGATTGAAAGAGCTTATTAGAGTTAGCTACTTTAGCTATTACCATAGAAGATTGGTCCTTCTCTTCATCAACCCAACTGATAAACCCGCATTTTGGTCCCTGTTAAATTTAATATCCACAGTAAGAAAATAAATTTGTGTCATGTAAACACGAGGGTTTAAATTTGAATGACGGTAAGAACATGATACCAAATACGGGCAAGCGTAGAACAATCTTCCTGGGTTTTTAGCTGTACCCGAAATCCTAACGATACGTTCTCCTCCACAATTGCAGTATGCCATTAGCCTTTTTATTCTTTTAAATCGGAGTTACTTTCTCAGTTAAATTTTTTCATAATGAGTGACACCCATTTATAGAATAAATCATATTACGGACAATTCTTTTTGACTATGAAATAAACTGGTTTGACTATGAATTCAAAAAGTTCAACTATGGAATGCAGACAAGTACATTCTGTAGTATTGTCATGTCGGTCAGTGAAATTTGACTATGAAATGAACTGGTTTGACTATGAATTCAAAAAGGTCAACTATGAAATGCAGACAAGTACATTCTGTAGTATTGTCATGTCGGTCAGTGAAATTTGACTATGAAATGAACTGGTTTGACTATGAATTTAAAATGTTCAACTACGAATTTAAAGGGTTAAACTATGAATTTTGATCAGTAGAGATACAATATCTTCTATTTATAATTCCATTTGTGTGATCATTGTAGAGCACAATTATCGGTATTGAAAATGAGTAGTCACAGCCAAAGAACCTTTTCTCAACTACCAATTTTCTTGCATAACCTTCAAAGAACAAATCCTAATACCTTCACAGCCATTAAGAAAACCGATAACAACCGCTTTCAATTCTGCTTTGTGGCTTTAGGTTGCGTGGTATAACATACTTCTTTTATTGAGTTATACAATATTTCATGGTAATGTATGTCGATTAGTTCTTACATAACACTAATATGTGTTCGTTTTTATGTAGATTCGTACCTTCCTTAGGTGCATGATACCGCTGATATATGTGGGTTATTTACCCCTTCTTGGGAGCTTTCTGACAACAATGTACTTCGCAGTGGCTTTAGATGGAAATCATGACCCACTACTCTTAGCACTTGGTTTGGGAACCTTACAGTGTGAAGAATCATGGAGATGGTTCATGATGAGGTTAAGAGATTGTTTAGGTGAGGACACAGAGGTTGGTTTCATAAGCAACATGTGTGATAACATAGACTTTGGTGTTGACAGTGCCTACCCGAATTCCTATCATGGATATTGTCCTAAAGATATAGCTCGAAAGATACGTGAGTCTATCGGACATAAGAATACGGAAGTCGAATCGTTGTTTTGGAAGTCATGCAATGCATATAGCGTTGATGATTTTTACTTGTGTTTCGAAAGGTTGCAAAGTACATGTAGGCAACCACCTTTCTGCACCTTGCTTATGAGTCCAATTTACTGGCTTGACGATATACCGATTTCAAAATGGACAAGAGCATTTTTCCCAAAAATACGTTACAATGTTAAATCGATTGACGTCCCTGAAATTTTGCAAATTATATCCTCACGTGAGTTTCCTATAACAACGATAATTGAGTTAACCACCACGTCGATAAAATCAAAGTATGCTGAACGGGCCGAACTGGCTGGTAAGGGAGATTGTTATATTTTGTTTTTTTTATTGTGCTGCTATTTTTATTAAAATATCAAATTTTACAGGGAGGTTGTCTGGTGGGTTGACCCCTTACGTTGAGAGTAAGGGTCAAAAAAGTCTCAGCAAGTCTTACAATTGTAATGCAAAACGTTTGTATGGGGATACATTTGAAGTCCATGACACTTTTGCCACCAGCAACGTACAACTTGAACGAAGGGTATGTAGTTGTGGTAAATGGCAAAAAAGCGGTATACCATGTGGCCACGCTATAGCATGTCTAAGAACTCGTACATCTAAGTCCATTCAGAGAATGGTTGAATACAAGTTCACTAATTATGTGTATCGAGTTGCATATGGATCTGATTTGGTGAATGGTATACCATCATATGAGCATTGGGAAATACCAAATGAAACGGTGGTCCTGTTACCTCCCTCAATGCAGTAGTTATTCATGTAGCACATTTATGTTTTATGTAGTATTATGTATTAGTTTTTTATGTACTCCGTTTTTATTTTACTGCTGTGTTACGTATTAGTTATCCATGTACCCAGTTTATTTTTTATGTCGTATTATGTGTTAGTTATTTATGTACCCCGGTTTTATTTTATTGCTTTCTAAATATTGGCTATTGAGGGAACAACATACATTAAAAGAAATGGACGTTTATTAAATAGTAACAACTAGACACATACAACAACAAGCAACTTAAATAACGAAAAACAATTAACTTAACCAACATGCATATTAAAAATAAGGGACATTCTTTAAAACATTCCATGCATCTAAGTGGGTAAACTCGCTACCATCGTATTGAAAGCGGTATAGTTCCAAAGCCACCTGCCGTAGAATGTCTTCATCCGTATTTGCATGTTCGTTATCCAACTCGTTATAAATACGTTGAAATTGTTTCACCTTCATTTTCAAATCCAGAAACTTCGCTTTGACATCTCTTCTTCTTCGATATTGAGTGCGGTTCATTAAATGGTGAAACAAATGACAGACACGAGACCAAAATGATCCAGCACGAACTTGTGGGGGACCCGGTGGAAAATCCACCTCTACAGTTGTAATCCAAGCTTGAACCAAAGCGACCTCCTCTGCGTTCCTCCATATATGTGGTGAGTCCATAATTGCAAGGAGGGAAGTAATAGAATACAATTACAACGAATATTGAAATCTATTTATAACGACTCCTTACTTTCCTGGTGCAATGAGTTGTCAACTCAAACTGCAATGTATTGTGTTGTCATTCAACCGGGGATGAATTGTCAACTCGAACAGTGATCTATTGTGTTATAAGTATAGTACACTGCATTCGTCAGTTAATTTTGACTATGAATTGCAGACATATTAGAAGTTTGAACTGCGATTTTGTGTAGAAACTACTATAAATTGACCCTAAGTTACATGCAAAACGTTATTAAATTAACCAATATAGTTGTTCAAATATTGTTTTTTAGATTCTACCCTCTTTGTTTCAATCCAAATGACTTCTATATCATGGAGCAATGAAGAGTTCTTGGTTCTTACACATGCTTATATTCATGTGTACGAGACAAGCAAGTTGAATGATCCAATGTTTTGGAGCCGTCTAACAAATATTTTCAATGCTGAAAACCGAATGGCTACAAGAAACGATCATGACGAACTAGACATCTTAGCAAGATGGTATGAAATGAAAACCGAAGTTCTATTATTCAACGATCTTTATACCAAAATTGACGACACCCGTTTAAATGCTACTGAGGATGTCATCTTGGAAGCTGCTAAGGAGGAATACAAGTCATTAAGTAACAGGTTGGAATTCCAGTTTAAAGCCCCTTGGAATATTTTGAAATATATCCCGTTTGTTTAAAATCTATTTTAGTTTATTATTTGAGTACTAGGTTATTTTCATGTACTAGGTTATTTTCATGTATTTCTTATGTATTTCGTATGTATTTCGTTTGTTTAAAATCTATTTTAGTTTATTATGTGAGTACTAGGTTATTTTCATGTATTTCGTATGTAATTCGTATGTATTTCATATGTTTAAAATATATTTTAGTTTAGTATGTGAGAAACTCGTATGATTAAGTTGAGTTAATATATATATTTTAGTTTATTATGTGAGAAACTCGTATGATTAACTTGAGTTAATAAATGGCCATTGCATTAGTTATCAAAATATATTAGAATACATTAGTAACAAGATTCCATGAACCATTAAAACATCACAACAATTACATGAAAAAAACGACATAATACGAACAAAGCATTAACGTAAAACACAAGTCCATGGCTTATTCTTAACACAAATTAGAGCGGTCTACTTGAAATACTGTTTATCTCTAACAACCTTCCAAACTTCCTCATATTCGAAGTCTTTGCCTTCATGCTCAAAGATGTAAAACTCTGTAACAACTTCCAAGAACTCTTCTTCGTCACGACAACGAACATTGTTACGTTTCGCATAACTACATGCTCGATTGAACCATGTCACTTCCTCCTTTACATCCGTCCACTTAGTAACAACATCTGATTTTTCTCTTTTTTGCCCTTCTCCCATCTCATGGTTAAACAAAGATGTGATGCGACTCCATTCATCACCAATTAGGCAATGCGGGGGAGCAAGTAACGGTTCACCATCCTTAACACTTAGCCAGCACCGTGTTAGAACTAACACCTCGTTTGTCGTCCATGGCCTTTCAGAATTGGAACCAGGTAATTCATTCGAAGAACTTGTTGCATTCGACGACATTTCTAATAATGGGAATTCGTTTCGTTTAGGTGATTTGGGTGTTTGGTTTATAGATCTTAAACATCTATTTATATAAATAAATAGACTATGAAATAATACTTTGACTACGAAATGGTTATATTTGGACTACGAATTTCAGCTTTATGCAGTGTTTTGTCATGTCAAACTGTCATTTATCTCTTGTCACTTAAGGGACCCACTGGGATGTGCAGGTTACTACAGTGACTTGTCATTACTGTCTAGTCATTTCAAAGTTGGACTTCTCATTACTGTCTAGTATGTATAAATACCACTTATTGCTCAAGTTTAATACAACATCGATTTTATTATGAGTTCCTCACACAAATTCGAAATTTTCTCATGCAACGAAGTAGATTGTTACTACTGTGATTCGGTAGACCCTTTTTTTACACCCTCTTCAGCCGGGTCATATATGTCACATGAAAATTTTGAAGAATTAAAGAAGGCTGAAGCACAACAAGAAGAGGACAAAGAGTCATCCCGACTTCTCACTCAACTTGCTAATGATATAGGTTCGGAATGCAAACAAGCTGAAGAATGGATTGACCTCAATAAAAACAAAATCAAAGAGCATAAAGATTGGATAAAAAAGAGTAAGAAGGCAATCAAAACGACTGAAAAACGGCTTGCTGAGAAGGATGAGCAGTTGATACACATTATGGTAAAAAAGGATCGTTTCGAAGACAAAATGAGAATTAGGGATGACTATATAACAATGGAGAAAGAGAAGTACCCGTTGCAATTCCCTGAGTTTAAAAATTAGTTATAAAGTTGTTGTAATATTATCATGAAACAGATTAGGTTGCCAAAGGATCGTTTGTTGTTTTTTTTTAAATAACATGTTGTAACTGTTAAAATAAATCTGCAAACTATATTTTATAATATAAAGGCTTCATTCATTGTTATAATCAACAAACTTAACTAAAATATGAAAGCATAGCAATGTCTTGTAAGAGTTAATAAAAATATTACAATACATAATAAGCTAACAACTCGTCATTACTCTTAATTTCAAGGTTGTTTTATATCAAAATCAGCGTTATGGGTTTGTGAGCAACCCGCTGAACCACCAATATTATATGCCATTTCTGCAGTAGAAATTATGTGACCTGCTCTGCTACCAGACGCCCTTCCAGTACAATTATTTCTCGTGTGTCCTAGTTGACCACATGTAGAACACTCTTTTATAATTGGACCCTCGCCTTGGGATGGAATGCGGTCTGTGTTTCTTGGCCTGCCTGGCTGACGTTTATCCATTATAGGTGGCTTAACAATCATCAAATCATCGGGGATCTCCCATTCGGATGGCTTCGGCAGAGGGTTTATTGATTCCTCATATGTTTTCCTTAGTGTTTCGGTAAAGTAAGCATTTAATGCAAACCTCGAGCAGTCTTGGTAATTGTTCACTGTTAAACATCTTATGACATGACCACAAGGTATCCCATCAAGTTGCCAATGCCTACATGTACATGTCATATGTTGAAAATCAACAATCACATTTTGTGCCCCCTTTTTGACATCGCATTTCGTATTTGAGATCATGCGAACATCCCATTTGGTAAAAAGTTTTCTTGTTTTCTTTTACAACTTCATCCGCCCAAGGGGTAAGTGTTGTTGTTGCTTCCGCTAAAAAAACAGCCAAAATGAAGAAGTTAAAATCAATAACATCGAAACTAATAAAACATTAATATTACAAATTTACGTAATACCTGCAAAGTTACGTCTTTGAAACCACCATTGTTGCATTGTAGCACGAAAAAAATCAATCAACATAAGTATTGGCACCTTACGTGCGTGTCTAGATAATGCATTTATAGACTCCGCACTGTTGGACGACATAAGATTGTATCGGTTCCCTTTAAAATGTGCCCTTGACCAGGTTTCTGGATTTATACTTTTTAAGTACTCCCATACTGGTTCTTTTGTCTTTTTCATAACATTCATGGCAGCATCAAAAGCATCAACTGTGTACGCCCTACACGCCTCCCAAAAAATTCCTTTAACCGTCTTACTCTTGCCGAATCTAGATACTATGTTGAAATACAAATGGACACCACATATTCCATGATGAGCGTGAGGAAAAATGTTGGCAACGGATGTTGCTATAGATGGAGACCTATCAGATATAATTGTAAGCTCCTGCATATTTCCTATGCAATCACGTAGTTTTTGAAAAAACCATGTCCAAGAATCAGTACACTCATTTTTGCATATACCATATGCAACCGATAATATTTGATTTTGTCCGTCCTTAGTAACTGCAAGTAGCATGGTACCTTTGAACTCGCCCTTTAGGTGAGCTCCATCTACTACTAGGGTCGACTTACAAAAATTGACAAAAGCTCGTACCTACAATACATTGTATATCTATTCAAATACACCAAAATAAATATTAAAAAAAAATTAGGACATGATAATACTAACCGAGCAACCGAGTGCGACGTACAAAAACTCAAACCGATCATCAGCATCTGTTTTAATATGTGTGACAGTACCCGAATTATGTTTGGCCAAGTTGTGACAATACGCCAGAAGTTTGGTAAAAGAATCCTCTTTCGTACCCCTTAACGACAACAATGCATATTGCTTCGCACGCCATGCCTGATGGTATGAGATATTGATATTCAATTGAGCATTAATATCATTAACAATTTCTTTTCCCCGATAAACTCTACTATAGTCTTCAGCCAAAACATCAGCAACATATTCACCCAAAACATATTTGTTTGCTTGTCGATGATTAGGTTGCAACAATGTTGAAGAACATGTGTGTACATCAACAAATTTATTCACTTGGAAAAGTCCATCAGTATTTTTAATTGCTTTTGCTCTTAGTAACCAAGAACAATTTTTCGAAACACACACAGCTTCATACCTTGATTTGGTGGATCTACTTGTCCTCGTCTGGAAACATTCTCGAAGACATTTTTTACCAATACACCGCTTTAAAAGTTCTTTGTTTTTAAATATACTCTCACATTGAATCTTTTGAAGATTAATGTCTACCATCTGTGTTGGGATATCTTCATTATTATCAACTGGCCATGCTGGTACAGGGGGCATACCGTGAAAAAGGTTATCGGGATACTTAGCTTTAACTTCATCACCCAACTCAACTCTATCGGAATTACTTTGTAGCTCGGTTATATCTAAACATACATCACCAACATCAACTTAATGCCCGTAAACATGATTTTTTTTTCATTTTTTTGAGTTGAATTTTTTTTCTTTTTTAGTTTTATCTACCACACGCCTATTCATAAGTTTAACTTCTTGTTCGGCAACATCATCACAACGACCACCAACATGATTAAGATATGTACCAACATCATCATCACCAACATACTTGTAATTCTCGGGATCCACATATTGAATAGGTGAATAACTAACATTAACATTTTCAGCAACACTGTGAAACTGAGGTACACTAGGAGTATTGAAAGTACCTATCGGATCGTTGCTCCCTTTAAAACTGCATAAATTACCAACAACTTCGTTTCCAATTTCACCGCCCCCATTAACCTCCTCAACTTCATCAACCACCACAAACACTTTCACAGCCCTTCCTCCACTACATTTGATTACGTTTATCAACATTCTAACATCCACGTCTTCAACTATAGCTATATAATAATTTAATTCAGGATGGTGGAAACGAAGAGTAATTCTATATTTGTCTAACAAACCAATTTTGCTTCTTACCATAGATACAAAATCACTATAACTAATATACTCAGAAAATATCAAAGCAAATTCAGAAATACCTCCTTGTGGACATATGTATTCCAGATTAGTTCCATTAACTTGCCATCTCCCACCGGTTACAAGACAAACCAAATATTCAATCATTTTTTGAGCAAATTGTAGAGATAGAGAGTATTTCACAAACCAAATAACAACCAAAATGATAATTTTTCTACAAAATTTTTTATATAGCAAAGCCCATTTCGTAGTCAAACCAATTCATTTCGTAGTCAACCTTAAAAAAAATAATAATAAAAAAAAATAAATAAAAAAAATTGCATCATTTCGAAGATAGGATCAGAGGATTTCGCAGATGGGACCTATTCCATCTGCGAAATTACCCCTATTTATACCGAAAAAATTTTAAAAAAAAAAAAATTCTCATCTGCGAAAGTACAAGTGCCTAAAGCACAACTGTGCTTTAGGCACTTGTACTTTCGCAGATGAGAAGCCCATTTCGCAGATGGGACCTTCTCATCTGCGAAATGGGTGGCTAAATATGTAATCCCGATTTTTTTTGGCTATTTTTGTAATGCAATTAGTGTAATTGGCTATTTTTGTCATTTTCTCTATATTTATTATGTTCTAGTTTTGGTACTTAGTTATCTAGATTCGTGAAGAAGTCTCAATGTTATTTGAAGCATTGTGGAAGAATTGAGTTAGATTTGACATGTTAGCTGCATGCACATTTTGATTTTAGTGGAAATTCATGAAAAAAAGTAGTTAATTTTATGTTATAAACATGTAAATTGCTCAAATTATGGCTGATGTGCAATTACATTGCGTTGAGATGGTCAAAACTTGTTTTTCAAATTAACACTCTTGTATGCACACTTTGATTTTAGTAGAAATTCATGAACAAAAGTAGTTAATTTTATGTTATAAACATGTAAATTGCTCAAATTATGGCTGATTTGCAATTACATTGTGTTGAGATGGTCAAAACTTGTTTTTTCAAATTAACACACTTGTTCGAGCTCAAGTTAAGAGTTGACTTTGGTCCAGAAAGTAAGAAAACATTCTTCACCTCCGGAAATTGTTACTTCAATTTCATAAAGCTAGTAAGTGTGGTGTCATACTTGTCCCGGTCACGTAGGTGTCACGTGATAAATATAATTTTAGACAAAATGTTAAGTTCGTTGGGTTTTCTTGATAAGACAAAACATAATTGAGGTTTTTTGAATGGTTTGAAAACTTTGTTGGGCTTATAATTCATTTTCCTTTTCGTGATAAATATAATTTTTTTTTTTTCATTTTGAACTTATAAAACCATAGGTTTTTTGGAAACCTACGATTTCCTCTCAGGAACCTACGGTTTCGTTAATTTTTTTTTTTAAGTTTTTTTGACAAAAAATCATGAAATTATAACTTATATATGATGGCTTACGAGGTTACAACAAATTAAAAAAAATGAAAAAAACAAAAAATAACCAAAAAATAAAACCGTAGGCTTCATATGAAACCTACGGTGTACAAGTCCACATTGCACAATCTGTGCATTGTGCACTTGTATATCGTAGGTTTTGTATGAAACCTACGGTTTTAATTTTTTTTTTTTTTTTAATTTTTTTTTTATATAAAAAAAAGTTATTCCCATATTCAAAAACTACTCTTAATCAACAATAAGATAAAATTTTAATAAAAAATAGACATACTTCGGTGCTCTTCGGGTGTTCAATTGAGAGAAAAAAGTAGATAAAACCAAGAAAATAATAGTTAAAATAACCTAAACTGAAAAATTATACATTATATACTATGGGCCAATAGACCGCGAAAGAGTAGACGGATCAGGAAACAGTAGTTCATTGTCATGAAAAAGTAGTTTCTACTGTTGACCGTAGTCAACTTGCGTTGACTATAGTTAACCCTGACCAATCTACTATTTTGTGGGCTATTTTTGGTTAATGTGTTTTTTTTTTGCTATTTTTAGATAAGATAATTAGTGATTTAGGCTAGATTAATAATTTCCCTTTTTTTTAATATACAAAATAAATATTTCAAACATAGCATTTTTTTAAAAACTAAAAATTAATTAAACTTAATATAAAAACATAGAAATTCAAAAATACAACAAACACACAAAAAAATAGAATTTAAAATAAAAAATATAGAAACTAAAATTACCAAACCTAGATAGATCTAAATGACATTTTCATCAGAAAATTGACCTTCCAAATCGTCGACCGCGTTAAGATCGACGTGGTCGAACGTTCCAAATATATTTCGTTAAGTCCATACAAAGAACATGATGCGTCTCAACATCATGAACTATTGCCCCCCTTGACATGTACTACGCGCTTCCAACCTCAAAAGCTTGTGTCGGTGGAACGATCTCGTTTTCGTTATACTTATATATTGCATTTCCTTCATTTTCGAGAATCATATTATGCAATATGAAACAAATATACATCACCTCGCTTATTTTCTTCTCCTCATATAAGGCACATAATATTTTAGAATATGTCAACGTTTTCTTAAAGCTTCAAATGTTCGTTCAACATCCTTTCTCGCCCGCTCTTGAGCTTTCTTAAACTTCAACATTTTGCAATCATTTGGACAAGACAATGACTTCACAAAACAAGAACGCTCCGGATAGATCACATCCACAAGATAATACACGTTCCTATATGATGTTCCAACTACTTGAAAAGATTAGTCGGGTGTAGTCCTGTTATACATGCCGTCAAGTAATTGAGATATGTTAAGAACATTAATGTCATTGAGGGAGCCAACTAAGCCAAAAAACGCATGTCATATCCACATATCCTGTGAGGCCACCGTTTCAAGTTAAAATTGTTAAGGTTTGTAGTATTTATACGAGGTTTTTAAAAAAAAATAATAATAAAATAAATGGAAATAGTCGTTGCAGCCACCCCATTGATCCACTCAACATAGTCAAACTCAATATTTACTTACCGAGATATTGAGCAGAGCTCAATAAGTCGAGAGGTCGGCCTGGTGTGCGCCGAAGTTGCCGAGCCCATACCGTCCAGCCTAAAGGTTGCATTTGCCGAAGCCAAAAATGTAAAAATTAATACGTAAGTAAATATATTTGAAATATCTATCCGCAGTGATTTTTGACTAAATAATGTTCTAATAAAATCTTTTTTTAATAGTGAATATAAGCGTTTCGTGTCAAACTGATTTTTGAGGCCTATATTTTGTATAATACGAAAATGCTTGTTTTTTTAGTTATATAAATATAAAAATGTAACAAGGTACAGTCAAGAAAGGACAATGTACAAGTAGATTAATGCATGAAGTTCAAGTTTAATTCCTAAAGTTTATATAACTGATCACTTGGAATCCTTATATTTTTTAAAATGATGTTTTTCATCTGTTTATTTTTTAAAATATCACTCTCAGTCTTTCACTTTTTTACATTCAACTTTGAAAAATATTACTTACAACCTTTCATTTTATAAACTTTCATCTTTATCTCCATCCCCATCCTTTCTAATAAACGAAAGTTTTTTTTTGTCGCTTATCATTTTCTCAAAGCTTTTGTCACATATTATTATATGAGATTTTACAATTATTTAAATTCTACATGACATTATGTGGTATTTTATTTTTTTATTAATCAATAATCAATTCAACTAATTAATGAGTCTACTATTATATATGTAAACTATTTATTCTATTTAAATGTTCATTAATTTACAAATATATTTGAATTCAAATAGATGCTTTAATAACACAATTAATGTTGTGTATTTGATGATATATTTGAATTCAAAACATAGCTTTAATTATTTGGATTTTGAATTTGAATTCTAACAAATTTATTATTTATTCAAATTTTATAAATAAATATGTGTATATATACATCTCTATCTCTATTCAAATTTTATAAATTTTCATTATATCGTTTGTATTTATGTTAAACTACTTTTTTTAATATTTAATATTTATATATTGATATTAAACTTTTATTTTTAATAAACCCATATAATATATATGGTCTTATATCTAATCTAATAAAATATATAATATAATTTTATTCATTTGCTTTACTAATATGTGACAAAAACACTTAAAACCCACACCTCAACAAAACACAGACTCAATTACTAGGTACACCTTAAAAAAAACAGACTTTAAAAACTGGGTTTCGAAAGCCCTAAAAAATATCCCAGTTGGGCTCTTCAAAGCTGTCCAGACCTTGAATAGAAGTCCATCTAACACTTGTGGATACCCAGTTGTTTCCGCAGGTTGTGTTTGAGTATATCTATGTATAGTGGGAATTCTGAACTTGAGATGCGTGCGTGAATCCGCCATTACTGCACTTGAAGAATGTGCAATTGCAATCAAAGCAAGCAATCCTCTTCCTCCTCTGTGGCTTCTTCTTGATTTGCTCGGCTTGGCAGTGAACAAGGGATGAATAATGGCTGGGTGAGGAATGCGAAGACTGCATTTATGAGAGCCCAGGACTTAATAGCTGCGTTCTTATCTTCGTCAAGAAACTCTTTATAACTTGAGTTGGGTCCTGGATTGCAAAGGAAGATTGTGGGCATCCCGCCTTTAACTTAAAAGGGCTTTCCGTATCTTCTATTATACTGCCAATCACTTTTGGCCCCCATGAATTCCTTAAAATGTTTTAAATAACGCGGATCAACGTTATCAATGACGTTGTACCAGGCATCATTGTTGTACGTTTTTGGGCTTATATCATAATGACCGCATAAGTAATTGTGTGGGCCTAATGATCTAGCCCATATTGTTTTCCCAGTTCTAGCCTCACCTTCTACAACTATACTCATAGGTCGGTGAGGCCTCCCAGAGGCACTCACAACGTTTTCTTCAACCCAGTCTTGAAGAATCTCCGGTACGTTGTTAAATGTACTGGATACAAAAGGAGAAACATATATTGCAGGTGGAGCCTGGAATATCATATCCAAATTAGCATTTAATCTATGAAAACGTAAATAATAATCTTTTGGGCGTTTTTCCCTAATTATCTCTAAGGCTGCTGTTTTAGACCCAGAATTTAGGGCTTCTGCGTAAACATCATTAGCCGATTGTTGACCCCCTCTTGTAGTTGCAGATCTTCCATCCATCTGGAATTCTCCCCAATCAATTGTATCTCCGTGCTTCTCGATATACGACTTCACGTAGGAGCTGGATTTACCTCCCTGTATGTTTGGATGGAAATGTGTTGACCTGGTTGGAGAGACAAGATCGAAGAATCTGTTATTCGTGCATGTGTACTTCCCTTCGAATTGGATAAGCACGTGGAGACGAGGTTCCCTGTTTTCATGAGCTTCTCTGCAAATCTTGATGTATTTCTTGTTTACTGGGGTATTTAGGTTTTGAATAATTGAGAGAGCTTCCTCTTTTGTAAGAGAGCAGTGGGGATATGTTAGAAAAATATTTTTAGAAGAAATGCGAAAACGAGAACTCGTTGGCATATTTGTAAGTAAATGGATGTCACCAATTTGTATCTCTTTGATTCCCTCTAGACATCGGTGTATATATAAGTGTGGAAACCTCCGCGCAACCGGAAGACCATATGCTTTAATTTGAAATTTTAGATTTTGAGTGCTGAAACTTGCTTAGGAAGGAGCGGGAGTTTGTACTATCCGACAAAAAGTGGTCCTAAAGGAAAAGTAAAGTAAATAATTTAATTTAATTTCTATGTAAACAAATAATTGATGGCTTATAAATAATTTAATTTAATTTCTATGTAAACAAATAATTGATGGCTTATAGGGTGTTTGATTTAGCTTCTATAACGAATTTGATATGTTTGATTTGGGTTGAAAAATGTTGGACTCGGTCCATAAAAAATTGGAGCTTTGGCCCCTCTTCCAAATTGAAGGACCAAGAACATTACAAGCAATTTCAATATTGCCCTAATAATACAATCGCTTCCTCCACAATAAACGGAACTGGAGAAAAAAAAAGTGTGCGTCCCTGTTATCACCTTCACAGCCTCCGACGTCTTCCTCCGGTGAGAAGAAATTGAGTGTGTTTCTGTCATTCTGTGTGTTGGTTCGAACTGTGAATCAAAATGTCTAATTTCCAGTACAAAATTCATCGATCTTTTCAAAACATAAATGCTCTCCTCTCCTGCACAAAATTAGTTATTCGTGTTTTCTTTTTGTGTGTATGTGTGTTAATGAAATGCTAAATCTCTTGTTAGTACTAAAAGTTTAAATTTTTAATATCTAAATCAAAAGATTTTTTAATGGTATGTTATAAGAATTTTTGATAAGAAATTTGTTTAGATATATCACGTTAATTATACAAACTAGTGAGTGAGACCATAGTACTTTTTAATTGGGTTTTTTGTAGTCCGTTATCAATGTGGATAAATTTAATGATAACTACTACTTAGTGTACAGTTAAAAGCGAAATAAACAACTTTCCATAAATGGCATTAAAGACAAATCACCTATCCCTACTGAAAGGACTGCATAAGTAACAACACTAATAACAGTTCATCTCCACAATAGAACATCATCTTTTACATCAACCCTAGAAACCGAAAAAATGAAAACCGAAGATATGCAAACAATGTTTCAAGCACTGATTGAGCACCTGCAACAGATGGATTTCAGTTTTGGTCGAAGACAACATGGTCATTTAACAAAAATACTAGCAGAGTCGTTGGCTTTATTGATATTCAAGCATCAAAATCGTTATAAACCATCAAAATACAAAAGAAAATTTGCAAAACGGAAAGAGCTTGTGTAATTTACTCTAACAAAATAATAGATCAAAACCCTTTAATTTGAAGACACCACAAATCGATCATCAGTGCACAAAAGCATTCTGGCAGTTTCCAAGATCTTCTCTGAAAGTATACTCACTATGAGTATAAGGAACAACGCCATTCCAGGTGTCATAAGTAAAGAAAATAAAATAACCTATCTCTGGGACAAATCTGTTGAGAAAAGTTTTTGTGTCAGGTTTGACATCTGGGTCGTAGTTTTCATTGATGGTCAAT